>NW_015386141.1:10101-85326 GCF_001527695.2 Protobothrops mucrosquamatus
CGCCTGCGCTCTTCACACGCCTCCTGCAGGGCATGTTTGGTAAAGTTCCTGCATGCAGGCTGCCGCCAAGCAGAGGGAGTAGCACAGCTAAGGAAAAGGGTAAAAAAAAATGGCGGACGGCGTTGTTTGGCGACCCCTGTGAAATGGTCGTGCGACCCCAAATGGGGTCGCGACCCACAGGTTGAGAACCGCTGCCTTAGCCTTTCATTGTATCTTTTAACCTTGAGATTCCTTTATCATCTTTGTTGCTCTTCTTTGCACTCTCTAGGGCCTCAACATCTTTTTTGAATCGTGATGACCAGAACTGGACACAGTATTCCAACTATGGTCTCATCAGTGCGGTATAAAATGGTATTATCACTTCCTGTGATTCTTATCCCTTTGTTTATGCAGCCCAGAACTGTCTTGGCTTTTTTGGCAGTTGCAGCACGCTGCTGACTCATCCTTAAGCTGGTGATCCATCAGGACACCTAGATCCTTCTCACAGTTACTACTGTTGAGCCAGGTACTTCCTATTCTATACCTATGCATTTGGTTTTTCCTTCCTAGGTGCAGGACCTTACTTTTCTCACTACTGAACTGCAACTAATTGGATAGGGCCCAATGTCCAAGTCTGTCAAGATCCTTCTGAGTCTGTCTTCCAAAGTATTGGCAATTCCCCCCAGCCTGGGGACATCTGCAAATTTGATGTCTATCCCCTCATCTAGATCATTTATGAAGATGTTGAAGAGCACCAGGCCCAAGACAACCTTCCCTCCACATAGATGTAGCTCAATTTAGGATGGCATGTGTTGATTGCAGTTGATCAGCCAACTGCAAATCCATCTGATGGTGGTACAGTGTACTACATATTATTTTATCTTACCCAGAAGTAGGTTTTGGTCTACTTTGTCAAATACCTTACTGAAGTCCAAGTGTACTATATCCACAGCATTTCCCTGATCCACAAATTTAGTCATTTTATCAAAGAAGGCAATAAGGTTAGTTTGGCAACCTTAACAAACCCATGCTGGCTTCCAGTAATTACTTTGTTCATTTCTAGATGGTCAGAAATCTGCTGCTTGACTATTTTTTCCAAGATTTTCCCAGGTATTGATGTCATACTGATTGGTCTGTAGTTTCCTGGATCCACGTTTTTGCCCTTTTTGAAGATTTTTATGAACTATGTAGTTTCATTTCTATGCTCTTTATCTACCAATTTCTTGGCAATATGGAAATATGCTTGGGCTTATCAGTTTAAATTTTAGATCAGAACTAAGGCTATTGGGGAGATAAAACATTTTATCGCCCATTTTATTCTAGTATGTTACAACATACGTTCGTGAAAAAGAAAATATGAAAGATAAATGATAACCTTGTTAAGACTACACTTGGAATACTACATCCAGTTTTGGTTGCCACAATGTAAAAAAGATGTTGAGATTCTAGAAACAGTGCAGAGAAGAGCAGCAAAAATGATTAGGGGACTGGAGGCTAAAACATAAATAATGGTTGCTGGAATTGAGTATGTCTAGTTTAATGAAGAGAAGGACTAGAGGTGACATGATAGAAGTGTTCCAATATCTAAGGGGTTGCACAAAGAAGAGGGAGTCAACCCATTCACCAAAACACCTGAAGGCAGGACAAGAAGCAATGAATGGAAACTAATCAAGGAGAGAAGCAACCTAGAACTAAAGAGAAATTTCATGACAGAACAATTAATCAGTGGAACAACTTGCCTCCAGAAGTTGTAAATGCTCCAACACTGGAAATGTTTAAGTATTTGGAGGTGAATGTGTGTATATTTGCCCCGCACAGCACGTACAAAAGGCACATTTGTTATATTTGTGTCAAATTATCTGAATTTGATTATCAACTATTTGAATAGTCAATCATTAAACACTTTTTATTTGCTATTGTTTATAGCAGATAAACATGTATACATCATGTTTCCAAATTAGCTATGATTGCACAAGATATGCTGCATCCAAGGTAATAACTGAAGAGCTGCCTTCTTATTCCACATCACAATGTAAACAGGGCTTTTGTTTTCCAGTTGTTAGAGCTGGGAAACTCTTAAAATGATCCTGTTTGCACCCAGTGTCTCAGCCTGTAATCCTGGAAGATGAAGAACCAAGGCTGAGAAATAAAATACTTGATTGAGGATTCCCAAGGGCAAATTTTACTTCAACCACAACTATGCTAATGTTAATGTGCTTGACTCTGTTATTAAGTCATATAATAAGAGAGTAAAGTACTTTGGGTTCGAAGGGAAAAAAGAGGTTTTTTTAAAACTTATCACCTCAGTTGGCACATATATCTGGCGCTAAAATCCTGGTCTTCATTTTGTAATGTATTTGACTGATCATTGCCAGGTTTCTTTGCCAACACTATTGAGCTTGAGTCAGTAATATTAAGTGCCTGTTTTAATTTGGTCAGCAAAAAGGTGTCCTGTGTACTTCAGTCATAATGGCTTGCTATCAGAGCAAATTTCCTTAACTTTCTTAACTCCTTAAATTTCCTTCACTTAAATACTGTAGGCATCTATAATGATTTCTTGCTACATTTTGGTGTATGGTTAATAGCCTGCATGTTTTACTTTGATTAATTTTATTATTTAATGTCTAACAGCTGCCCTGAGTTGTGTTTTAAGGTGACTGGCATCCACTTTAGTCTTTTAAATAAATATAGACTAAAGAAATTCAGAGGGCATTGAAATAAAGCTGCTACAATGCCATATTTTTCCACTAAATACAGTGACTTACAAGTTGAAATAAACCATTCCTGTATATCTCTCTTAACCAAAATGGCATGTGTTGTGGCTTATATAGATACTAGTCAAAAGTTGTGACCTTGAATGAAATTATTTCCATTGCTGTACTCCCTTCCCTTTATCCTTTCAATTGTCTGTTAGGAAGCTCTTTGTACAGTTGTTGCAGTATTCTTAAGTACTCTGTCATTGACAATGATGGGTGAATTCTTTTAGGAAGCAATTATTGACCTAATATTTATTTATTTAAAGTATTGGTTGCCCAACAGTATTATTATAAAACAGGGTTTCAGTAAAACTATTTTAGACTCATATAAATAGAAGAATATTGTCTTGTAGGAGCTAATTACTGTTTTTTAATTTTTTTGTTTTTTAATCAAAAAAGCAATGGGGTAATACTTAAGACTTCTATTTGCAAGAATTTGTTGCTGAAAATTTATAGTATAATATATCTTGATGCCCTTCAGATGTGCTGGGGCTAAAACTGTCAGAATATTCAGCTAATGTAATTACTGAGAGATGAAATGGCACATAACAGAAAGGCACCAGATTGAGGAAAACATTTACAGAAAAAATAAATGGTTCTAAAGTTACCAGGGTTATTTGTTTGCAAGAACTTTGTTTTTATCGTTCATACAGACTCATAGTTTGACAAAAAACAACAACATAACCACCTAAAAAAAACTAGGAAACTAGGCAAACTGGATATTTAGGTTGGATATGTTCAATGCCTTGAGTTATTTGTAAAAATAATAAAGGAAGGATACAAATAAATAAATAAAAGTTTCAAACTATTCATCAAAGAACACTCAATTTTCAGAGTGAGAAAAAACTAATTACAATATGTCTGTACTCAGAATATTTCAAAAAGGAAACAAAAGTGAATGTTCTGACTATTTGTTATCCTGGGATATTAGCCATTAAAATGATTTATACAGAATTTACAGAATAACAGAGTTGGAAGGGACCTTGTAGGTCATCTAGTCCAGTGTTTCTCAACCTTGACAATTTTAAGGCATGTGGACTTCAACTCCCAGAATTCCACAGCCAGCATTGCTGGCTGTGGAATTCTGGGAGTTGAAGTCCACATGCCTTAAAATTGTCAAGGTTGAGAAACACTGATCTAGTCCAACCCTCTGCTCAAGCAGGAGACGCTATACCATTTTAGGCAAGTGGCTTTCTAGTCTCTTCTTGAAAGCTTCCAGTAATGAAGCACCCACAACTTCTGGAGGCAAGGTGTTCCATTGGTTGACTACTGTCAGAAAATTTCTCCTTATTTCAAGGTTGAATCTCTCCTTGATCAGTTTCCATCCATTGTTCCTTGTCTGGCCTTCAAGTGCTTTGGAAAATAGGTTGACCCCCTCCTCTCTGTGACAGTCCCTGAAATATTGTTCAATTGTGTAAATTGATTAAATTTAAATTGTTTAAATGATTAAATATATTGCTGTACAGTATTGCAGAAGAGCAGAGCCGTCATGGCTGTGTTTTCATTTCTGTGCTTTTCATCTCCAAAATCTCAACAACATGGAAATGAGCCACGTTTTTCAATTGGTTTCTCACAGCCACCAAAACAAAAAGGAGATAATATATGTTCAAGTTTTGACAAACCTGTTATTCTCTCCCATTAAAGTGACATTAGGAAGTAAATCTTTGCAATAAACATTAAAAGGTGTATCAGTCTATCATCTCTATGGGCCTTCTTGAATAATCTTATTTACTAAAGAACAAGCAGACTCAGCCAGCCTTTTAAGAACTGTGCTGTGGATTGATTGATGGATGGATGATGTTTAATTTAATATCATTGGATTTAATCAAATAAAAGGAAGTCTGATTGTGCGATAATAGGAGGAAATGCTTTTAACATAAGGTAAGTAAAATTATAAATAATACATTTATCAGGACGTAAGCCTAGTTGCATTAGCTTTGCTTTTGAATAAATGTTACTTTTTCAAGTAGTTAAATTTCAGATAACTTCAAAAAAAGCTTCCAAAGAGAATATGTAGACTCTTTAAGCATTTTCCAAATAGCTTAGAATTACAAACTTTTATCTGAGGCTGTTTGGAGAAACAAGTACAGATTTGCTTTGTCTTGAATTTAAAAACTATGTTACATTCTTATGTGATCTATGAATATGGGTGAAGGAAAAAATTGCTAAAAGGTTTCAAACAGGAAAAACAATTATCTGAGCAAAGCAATTTTGGCAGATTATATCATCATTGCATAAGCCACTGATTTTTGAATAACCCCATAATACAACCCAAATTTTTAGAAGAGTTCTATATATATTAGTGTGAGCTTTTGTAGCCTATGTTTCTTTTTTATTAGATGCAGGAAGCATTATAGTGAGATAAGAGTTTATATAAATGATGACAGAAGGAGAGATTAGGCAAGAAAAAAATTATGTAATGAAGAAAGATTATTATGATATGCGTAGCAGCTCTTCATGTAACAGTAGATGGCACAGTCTTTGATGAATTGATTTAACTGAATGAAGCTTGATATAAAAATATATTTTCTCTGTTTATTCTGTGAGACATGATTGGACATCTTGATAAATTATAGCTTAGCTATTGCTCAGTGAAACAACTGTAGCTGTCACAGATACCTTTTGGCTTGTACACTTGGTATGTTACTAATATATGCCCATTTAAAACAATGCTGTTTTGCAAACGTTTCCCCCCCCCCATTGTGTAGAGAGATTGACTACAATTCATTTTGTATTTTTGAGGCACAATAAAATATTGCATGAATCTTAGCCAAACAACTGCAAAGCTTCAACAAAAGGAATAAAATGTCAATCTATTTATTGAATTGTTTTTATTTTTAAAAAATAAATTTTTATTTTTTTAGTTTTTAATTAATTTAGTTTTTAATCTATTTTTTCCCTTTTAGATATAGCAGTATATATTATATTATACTATACTATTCTGTACTATACTGTACTGTACTATACACTATACTGTAGGTAGTATTTTTCTAAGTTTCCTAACAAACTGAAAACATGGGCAAGACTAGGCACTATGACATAGGATAACTTTCTTGAAGCTGGTGGATTCCAAGTAAGCATGCCTGTATTCCTACAAAGTAACATTAGTTCCTTTAAATCTGCAAGACAGCAGATTGAGAAGGGCTGATAACGAAGTGGAATGAAAACAACTATATACAGACATTTTATAATAATGAACATTCAAAATTTTCAACATGCCCAACTTCATAGCAAATTATGAAAATGACTGAAATCTGTAGGCCAAGTGATTGTGTGGCATAGAACAATATAAATTTGATTAGTAAGAGTGATTGTGTCACAACATGCTGTGTAAAGACACCACTATTTATCCTTTTTTTATCTACATGTTGTCCCTTGTAGAATTCAGGTATCACCAGTGCTAATGAAGAAAAACACTTGGGGAAAAAAGACTTTGCTGCATTGGTTCTAAGAGAAGATGAGAACACATAAACATAAGACTACCCTCGACCCTTTCTGTGACTCTGGAGACTGTGTAAGAGCACAGCCCTCTCACAGAACTTCTGACGGGTCTGGAGGTCCAATTCTCACGCAGCCTCTGCAACCTCCCCAAATCATGCAAGAATGGGGTATGCTTTTAGAGAATAGTTGTTTTAAGGAGTTGGAGAATGCTGATGTATCACCCAAAATGTTATGGTGTGTCACCTTTGACATGCATGTTGTCAATGTTGTAGAGCATGGAACAGCAAAAGTTCTTCCCTTGGGAAAAGGGAAAACACATTTACAATGAAAAAAATTAAAGTAACTATTCCCATGTATATTGTTTGTGGATTAAAGTCAAAGCAACTGAAATCTGGAGTTTGCTTTGGATAAAAGTGCAACAAAATATATACAGTAATGCATGTTAATGAAATACACTTGGAATAAAGGCTTACACAATCAGTCTTCTTGAACTTTTCAGACAATTGCACATTTTATAGTTATATACTTTCCCACTATAAAACAATTGAATGATTCCATATTTATTTGCTTATCTCTGGGTAGATTATGCAATCATATCTGTCATGCACACCTGTCTTGGATACTGTGTGAAGAAATATGATGAAATGATAAAAATATAACTATGTTAATTAAAAGATCAAAACTGAGTCCTGAATTACTATGCTTTTCTGAATTGTACCAAGAAAAACTGGTTTTGGATTCCTGCAAACACAGCATTGTTATTTAATCAGGAAGGAGGCATGGTACTAATGGAAGTGGAGCCATCCTTCACCAGTGTAAATGGCAAGGAGTAGGAAATCTTGATGACTCAGTTAATATGTAGGCAGATCAAAAAAAAATCTTTAATTTTTTTTCCCTCTGGGGAAAAATAATTGCAAAGTTATGATGTATCAGCTTACTTTAGAGGTAATAGTTTACGACTTGAAAGACAGACTGAATTTTGTTTTCTTCCTCTTTTCATGAAAGAAGAGAAGTGCTACTATAAACGTTGAGTCCTGGAGTAAGAGGCTAACAGTTTAATACTTACTTGACTTTATGATGAAAAGCTCCTTCTTATCATGCAAGATCTGAAGATAATTTTTACCCCATGAAATGACAGCCACACCCATTCAGCCATGTCAGGTAAGGGAAAACTAGTAGTGTATAATTACTGCAATACCTGATACATGACACAGAATTACTGAAGCATGATTCTGTCATATAGTCAAGTATTCCTTGCAGATAGTGAATATTTAAGGAAGTGGCAGAATATTGTGCTATCTGACCCACATAGAAAAGAATAAGAAGTTCTTCATGCTGATATATAGTTGTGAAAGCCATGTTCCCACTGGGCTATTGCAGTGGGGCTGTACTTCTGCATTAAAAAACAATCCCAGCCAAGGACCTTCCATGGTAATGTCTAATTATTTCTTGAAGATTGAGTTGCTTGTTTGTTCATACCTGGTGGTAACCTTACTTCAACATAATACTGAGAAATAAAATAATGTGTAGGTTTCAAAACAAAAGATCTTGTAATTTTTCAAACAATTGCCAGAAATAATTTCATTGTTTTGTTTACTTATTCCTTTGGGATCTATATCTGGTACTACTGTATCTATTTTATAATAATACTGGAGTTGGACAGCCAATAATTTCTGATTCATTTGACAGATGCACATACAGTTCATTTTCTTTGATTTAGCATGTTGGCCCATTCAGTATAAGTCAAAGTTAAGCCTATTTGTTTTAAACTTATTGATTACTGGGGAAATATGTGTACTTGTCCTTTAGTTACAACAGAATTTCCACTGCTAACTAATGCAGTTGTAAAGCATGATGTCACATGACTGCATCATTTAGTAGTAGCAGCTTCCATTGCCATCATTAAATGAGGATTGTTACTGTGATTTTCAACCTCTTGCCAACTTCTTATAAGCAAAATCAATGGAGAAACCAGGAGGAAATAGGAAGCCCTGGTTAGGTTTTTCTTAGGCAACTTCTAAGCAGGCCAGCCATATGCAAGTGCAAGTGGGTGGAGGGAAGGTGCTGCAGATTGTGTCCAGGGGAGAGGGGCTGCTGTGACATGAGTGCAGCCAGTCATGTGGATGGGCACTACTGCGCAAGTAGGGGAGAGTATACTGGTGGGTACTATAGTATGGTATAAGTGTGGCTGGGTAGGGGGGGGTAGAGGTACAGTGCAGTGAGTGCAGCTGGATACATGGGTGGATTCTGCAATATAGTGTGAATGTGGCTGAGTGGGCAGCTGTCCAGCCACCCAGAGCCCACATTCCCCCAGACACCCAGGAATTTTGTGAAAGATAAAATGGCAACAGCAGGAACGATTTACCAGAGCAACTTGCAACCTCCCGCTGGCTTCCCCACTGACTTTGCTTGTGACAAGACAGCAGACAAGCTCACAAATGGAAGTCATGTGATATGGGGCTCTGCAACTATTGTAAGTTGTTGTTGTTGTTGTTAGTCCAGTGCAATTGACCACCACTTGAATTATTACATGACCGTGGGGATAGCGCGATAACCACAACTTCAAGTACCAGTTGCAAGTCTCTCTCATTCAGCACTGTTGTAGCTTTCAACAATTACTAAATGAGACATCATAACCCAAGGACTACTTGTCAACATCATTAGCAATAGAACCCTGTGCTTGTCTACAAGTCTTTACATGTTTGTATGTAAACTGTATCCTATTGATTGGGACAGCTATTCTCAGGATTCTCATCACTTCCTTCATTCTCATTTCCATTTTGTTCTGACTGTAATCTCTATACTTCAGATACTTACCAGCTTATTCTCTTTCCATAATTATCCCTACATTATTTCTTAAATAAAAGTTTTACACACACACACACACACACACACACACACACACACACGTTCCTGACTAATTCCTGTTTCCATAATTTCTTTCCATTGTCTCATGCTTGTATAAAATGGACCCGATTTGATCATGGAGTCTGTGGCTGCCATCTAAAGTTTTTTTTTTTACCCCATTCTGCAAATCCCTGACATCCAGCATGAGGTTTACTGTATAATGTTCTCTTAGTGTTAGCTTTACAACAGCTCATGGTAATAAAACAGAAAAGATTTGGAGATTGATGTGCAACTAATCTATCCCCACACTAGGAATAGTTAAAAGTAGAACAGTTGTTCTCTGGATCAGTTGCCACACAGATGGGATTTTAGCAGTTAATATATGGCTGTTAGAAGCCAAATAAGTAGCAATTTAGAGTTGTATTATTTTGTGATACGAATTACATGTGGTTTCATCAGTGTTATAATAGGCAACAGTTCAAGAAAAGATGCTCCCTTAATTGCCACATCTTTATGCCAAGAGAACAAACTTCAAGTTTCCTGCTGCTCATCATGTAAATACAGAAACCACAGTGGTGCAATACAGTAAAAGGACAAAACATGATGGAAATTCTTTGATTCCCTGCATCTGTTTATTCTCCCTTTTTCCACAAAGAGCCAGACACAGAATTTGTTTTCTAAATCTGTTCCACGTTTTTCTGATATACACAGCAGAACATTACAGGAGGAAACTTTTTTTTAAGCAGTTATTACAAAATTCAGTATTAAAATAAGTAAATGAAATTTTATTTCCACAAAGTACAAAGGAATACAAAATTCGGATTATGGGGTTTAATATTTGCCTACTTTTCCATGCCCGTATTTCCTACTGGCCCAAGATGCACATTACTACAATCATATTTGCAATCATGAATTACTAGTCAGCCATAAATTAAGTGTGCTGTTCAAACCCAGAAAGTTGGATTGATTTAGCAAAAGTCAGTGAGGTAGAGAGTTAAATGTTGGATTGACACTGAGGAGGACCAGGTTGAAATCTATCTGCTACCTTTATAAATGGGTTCTTAGAGCAGTGTAAATATTGTAGTTTTAGTTTTCTTCAGTTTGAGACAAATCAGATACATCAAACAATTAACCTTTGATGAACAAGTATGTTTGTTTCCATTAGTTTCTAGAATATATTGTATAAATTATATTTTAAGATCCCCATTCAAAATCTGGTTAAATTGTGTTTATGTTGTACATCTTCTCATTACCTTCCCATATATTCATATTCTTAGAAATAGATAGATATTTTTAAAAAATTCAGCCTGTACATCCATGTTAAGATAATTGATTTATATATAGTATAGACCAGGGCTTTTCAACCTTTTCACCCATTATACCACCTTTAGGATATGGCAATATCCAAGTACCACCAGTCGCCTAGCAAGATGTCAAAAACCTGATGACCCAAAAAAAAAAAAAGGAAAAACGTGATAAAGTACAGGTAGTCCTCGACTTACAACAGATCGCTTAGTGACTGTTCGAAGTTACAACGGCACTGAAAAAAGTGACTTATGACCATTTTTCACACTTATGACTGTTGCAGCATCCCCAGGGTCTTGTGATTTACATTCAGATGCTTGGCAACTGATTCATATTTATGATGGTCACAGTGTCCCAGGGTCACATGATCCCCTTGTGCGACCTTCTGACAAGCAAAGTCCATGGGGGAAGCCAGATTCACTTAACAACCGTGTTGCTAATTTAACAACTGCAGTGATTCACTTAACAAACGTGGCCAGAAAAGTCATAAAATGGAACAAAACTCATTTAACAAATTATCACTTAGCAACATAAATTTTGGGCTCAATTGTGGCTGTAGGTTGAGGACTCTCTGTACACCCACTTACCACTCTTTAATGGGAAATTATGCCCATTTCTCTGACATTAATCTTTGCACTGTTCTATCCCCTTCTCTCCTTCTGGTTGACTCAAAGCTTATAGGTGATTGCAGCGGCTTTGGGGGGTGCAGCTTCTGCACTTGAAGTGGGGGGCATGTTGGGGAGCTAGTTGGCTATCCCCCAAAGATTCCCTAACTTTAAAACAGCTCTTGGGTAGCAACAGGCGGGGGGGGGGGCAAAGAAAGGAAATCAAACCTGATTGACAGGGAGCATAGTAACCCTGCCCCTACTCCGCAGAGGACAGATCCCCATCACCCCAGCCTGGCAGGGGTCTTCCTGCCTACTGTTGCAGACAAAGGGAGGCTCCAATGAGGAGGAGGAAGAGAATTTAAGCAAGCTTAGCAACCAGAGTGGGGATCCCCTCCAAAAAACATGCTTTGTGGGTAACCACCCAGCACGACCAGAAGCAACCAGCAGATGGGGGGGGATAAAATCCAAACAACGCCCCCCAATTCTCAACAGAAATGCTCACGACAACGAAAACCACGGACAGGCGTCTTGCGTGGCTGGTGGCTGGGGGGGGAGAGAAAGGGGACAGCTTCACCTCCCCCCAAACGCTGCCCTCTCACGAAAGAATAAAAGCTCCAAAAAACAACCAGGAAAAAAGGTTAAAACAAAAGAGTGTCTCTTCTGAACAAAAAAAAAAAATCACATCCGCATCCAGTTCTTGGGGGTGGAGTGGGGGATTTTTTTATTTTTTGCTTCATTTTGCTCTTTTAAAAAGACTGCCTCCCCAACACCAGAAGCCGCACGCCATCACCATTCGCCTGCGCGCCCCCCGCAGACCCAAATCCCTTCATTCCTTTCCTTTGAAACAAACACCACCCTCGAATCCTCCCGTTCCTCCCTTCTGAATTACAATGAAAGAAAGCCAAGTTTTGTTGGATGGATGTAGCAGGTTTTGGTCATTTCTGTCGTGCTGGGAGGTTACCCATGAAGCACGTTTGTTTTGGGGGGGATCCCCACTCCAGTTGCTAAGCTTGCTTAAATCCTCTTCCTCCACCTCCTCCTCACTGGAGCCCCCCCCTTTGTCTGCAATGGTGCAGCAGGAAGACCCCTGCTGGAGTGGGGATGATGGGGATCTGCCCTCTGCGGAGTAGGGGCAGGGCTCCAGCTGATCAGCGCTTCTTCGGGGCTGTCAGGGCTCAGCAGAAACGCCAGGATCAGTGCCACTTTCCAGATGATCAGCACTTCTTCGGGGGTGTCAGGGCTCAGCAGATCCTGGCTCTTCCCTGAGCCCCAAAGAAGCGTCGATCAGCTGGAAAACAGCACTGATCCTGGCGCTTCCACTGAGCCCCGAAGAAGCACCAATCAACTGGAGTCCGGCGCTGATCCTGGTGCTTCTGCTGAGCCCTGACAGCCTTGCAGCTCCAGCTGTCTCTGACTCAGGCTTGTGCAGTGCTGCCGCCGGTTCAGCTCATTCCCCTCCCCCGCTACCATTCTTTAGGATGGTTGCGTACCACCTGCCAGGTGCCAATGTACCACAGGTGGTACTTGTACCATCGGTTGAAAAGTCCTGGTATAGACCCATTTGTAATGATTTGGCACTCTTTGTCTTAAATTTTCTCTTTCTGTGGTTTAGTATGGAAATAAACTTGACAATATCTGTTATCTTGGTTTCCAGCTTCATGTGGAAAAGAACATTTTAAGGAATGCTTAAGCTGAAATGTTTTCTAAAATTGACTATTAATTCATAAATATGACATGGGATTTTGTATATCCTCAGGTATTTCAGAATATTCATTTAGATACTCTGTAATATTCCAAACAAGTTACGAATGAAAACTGATATTTAATCTACTATATTTCCTTTCTAACCTACAAAATTAATAACAGTTATTCATGATTTTGAGATGCTCCCCAGAACAATATTCATCTCATAAGAGACTGGAGCTGCATTAAGAGATTAACAGTAAAACAAGATTTATTCATGGCTATCCAATCATTGTTAGGCCCCTAAAATAAAGGATCTCTTATTTTTGACAATTCAACACTTTGACTTGTATTCAACCACTATCTCTTGAGACCATAAGGCCCAGTTGCCCATATGAACTCATATCTAAAACAAAAACAGCCTGGCAGCTGTTAGTTTTAAAGATATATAATATTACTTAGCAACAATTTCCCCTTTTCACTTCACAAAATGATTCTTATTATCTTACCCAGTGAAGAACAGGAGGCTATTTTTGGAAGGAGATACTTGAGGTAATACATTATTATCATCTTGAATTCTGGACTGGCCACTACTGGACTGTTGTATGATAGACAGAAAGTGATAAATATTGCTACTGGGACAAATATAGTCAATTAGACTTAGAGCATCCAGAAAGATAGGGAAAAGGATAGCTAGTACAATATATATAATCTACGGTGCATTTCCATAAGGTAAAAACATCAGAAATTTTGAATCACAGCATACTTTATACTTGTGCTATAAACTGAATGTTATATTAAAGCATTTGGGTAGAACTTCTATTGTGAACCATTTAAGGAAAATATCTATGATTTTGAAATATTAAATTCGCATGGTTGAAGTGGACTTTTCAAAGAACATGTTCTGAGTTAGTAAATTAATGTTAAATTTCTGCTTTATTTACTAGGATGAATTTGTATATACTGTATATACAGGTAGTCCACGAGGTACGAACTTAATGGAGCCTGGCCATTAGGCTCAAAAGTAAAAAAAAAAAAAAGTCAAATGAATCAGACTCAATTTTACAAATTTTTTAAATCAAATTCATTAATTGAATCAAATTGATCATTAAATGAATGAAGATCTTACTATTTCCTCCGATTTTTTAATTGACTGCTGCCTGAACTGAGAGGCTTTCCTTGCTGCTGCCGGCCACCCATCACCTGTTTCAGGTGCAGCCTTCCGCTCAGCAACTAAATGACCTCCAAGCAGACTACAGAGCTCTCTGTTTGCAACTGCTTTTTGAAAAAACCCACATTGCTAGTCAGCTCAAACTACTTCAGACAGCTGCCCAGAACTCTCCGATTGCAATTGCCATTAATTAGCTTAAGAGTCTCCAGCCAGGCACCCAGAGGAAGATGGGGGAGGGGTTTACAGAACTGTCGACTTGCAACAGTAACAGAAATGGAAGGGACCTTGAGGTCATCTAGTCTAACCCAATGCTCTCACAAGAGAGTATTCCTGATAAATGCCCATCCAGTCTCTTTTTAAAAACTTTCAGTGATGGGGCACCCACAACTTCTGGAGGCAATTTAAATTTAAAACCTACAAACTACAGTAATATATGCTAATCTCCAAAATAAAAGCAAGGAAACGCAACATTATAGAACACTTTGTGTAGATGCTGGTTAGCATTTTCTGTATTTCACATGCCTGAGTTATAATAATAATAATAATAATGATAAAGTTGGAAGGGACCTTGGAGGTCATCTAGTCCAACCCCCTGCTCAGGCAGGAAACCCTATACCATTTTGGACAAATGGCTGTCCAGTTTCTTCTTAAAAACGTCCAGTGTTGGTGCATTCACCGCTTCTGGAAGCAGGTTTCTACAAGCAAACTTTATCTTTGCAAAGTAGTGTACTTACAAACACAATAGTTTGCGAAGTTCAGTACTTAAAAAGAAGAGGTTTCCAAAGTGCTATAGAGCAGAGGTGTCAAACTTGCAATGTCACGTGACGTGTCACGACTATTGCGACTTTCCCCCCATTGCCGGCAATCGGGTGGGTACGGTTTTGGCATGATGCATCCGGCCAGCAGTTTGACACCCCTGCTATAGAGTAACGAAATTTTTTTTAAAAAAAAATACTTACAGAAGCAATTCTAGCACTCCAGTCCCTTGGCGCAGGTTGCAAAAATCACCGGCTCTTGTTTGGCCATGTGACCAGGGACAAAAAAACCCGACACCCTTCCAGCTTCCGGAAATTGCATTCGTAACCTGAACAGCACAGGCAACTCACAGAGTTAAAATGGCCACTGCTTGCAGCAGAGATTGAATCTAAGTCAATGGCTACAGAGGCCTCTTTTTGATCTATTTGTGAGGTGGAAAAATGGATCAAATGCTCTCTAGTCATCCCTCTTCGTCACTAATGAACTTCAGCCCTGGTGAAACATTTGTATCCATGGAGCATTCACATATTAAAGCTTTCAAATTTTAATTTGTTCTGTTGTTCTAATGTAGAAAAATGGACTTATATCACAATCCAAAACTTTAGTTACTCCCTGAAAAACATGTTCAGCGTTTTAGCTTTAGATATCTTGGTGATCAGGTACAAAATAAAATATGGGAAATATCTGTAATGTTTGTAAAAAATAAAGTCAAAGTGCTTGTATTTAAATTTGTGCAAATGTTATCAAATTATTTACTATATTGTTACACATATGGTATATTTTTATCTTCAACTTTTTGTTAAAATATCGGATATATTTCTTTTTTGTCCTAAAGCTGTTTAGGATTTAATATTGATATACCTCATAGCCTCATATCGTAACATAACTACTTTAAGCTAAAGACCAAAGAAAATACTAATGATATGTTGCCATTTCTAATTATAAACTGGTATCAATTATGAGTTATCAATTCATTTTATCAAAAGCAGATAGGAAACAAAAACAAAGCACAGATTCTCCTGATTTTTAAACACTCAAGAGAGTTTTGAAAAATATAAAGGTAGTACACAATATATACAGCAGTTTTCCAAGTTTAATATAGGAATTAGTCTTGACTAATTTTACTATGCAAAAATGAGAACTAAGCACAATTTATCATAAGCCCATTTGATTTATTACTTTAATAAAAGTGAATATTTGGCAGTTGCTGACTACTCAGTATTGATACAAGCCTAATCTAACCTTGCTTGCTTTTTAGGATGTGCAATCTAATTCATAAAGCATGTATTATTAGGCTCTAACCTTATATTAGCAAAACAGTCTAATGTTGTTTAACGACAATAGTGTTGAATAATTACTAATCTTATGAAATATTCAGACTAAAAAGAAAAGAAATTGAATTACCTGAATAGAGAGTATCTGATATAAAACAAATATATAAACTATTACAATCAAGTAACAGTAAGTTTGTAGAAGAAACAAAATTGCTTTTATTCATCAAAGAAATTAAGAGAAAGAGCAAAGAGGAAGACTGGTTCAAAATTTGTTTAATTTTTCTCATGTACAAATAGGGAAGTGAATAGCTATCATAAGGAATAGGTTGGAAATTTAGTACAGAGAAATGTTGCAAATACATGATAAATTCAAAGTATTTTCTCCAGTCAGAAGTTAACATAGGCAAATGATTTAATCCCTTGCTATCATACATCAATAATGGATGTGATTTTTTTAATTTCAATAGGATACATCTTAGTATAGAACCTTGATGACGTAATGGATCAACAAAACCTAGTGATATAAAGCAGAATCAATAGAAGAAATAAAGCTGGTATGAGACCCACAAGAAATTGTTAAATAATGATTTCAAGTATTTTTATTTAAATTAATGTTGCTATTAAGGAAACAACAAATAATTTTCTATTAGGAAAAAACCCTCATAATATAAATAAATAAAATATTAATAAAAACACTTAGTCACCTCCGGCAGCAGTAAGAATTGTACTGTACATCTTGAGTCTGGCTTGTATTTGCATTTGTATACATTTCAAAAGACTAGTAAAGGCCAACTATATAATATGACTTTAACAATAGATACACATACCCCTTTGTCATCCATTGCTAAATTCTGATTTTCTTGTGCCCCTTATCTTGCTTTCAAGTCAGCAAAGCAAATTTAAAGTGAGCTTTACAATATGTCTTTTTCAGTCATGTATTTTCTGTTTTTTCAAAATTGTCCTCATTCTCCTGAATTTCCATTGCTTCCTCGTCTTCTCCAAACATCTGTTCTTTCATGGTTCTAAATGTGAGGGATTTGGCAGCAACCTGTGCTGCTAAACCTGATGTGAAATTAAAATCTGTGGATATATGAAGTTCAGCCAATCTTTGTTTGATGGAAGACTGTTTATTTTCGGATGGTTCTATCATACTTACTCTACCCACAGCACTTTGTTTAGATTCCTCACCTTCTCCGTTGCACTGGGAGCATGTTCTTTTTTCAACTTCTGGCGAGGCAGCAATGGCAACAACATCATGTTCATTCACTCCAAGGCCATCAAATAAATATTCCACCTTTCCTTTTTCATTTTTGGGAACATTCATTTTGTGGTCAGAAATGGTTTCTTCTAGATTTTCATTTTTGCTACAATCCTGCTTGTCTCTGTCTGAATTTTTAAGTAATTCCGAATTTGGTACACAGTTCTCTAAAGTAGAAGTGTTCACTGCAGCTTAGTAAAGAGAAAAATAAAATGAATACTTTGAGTAACAAATACACAAAGTTTTGGTTTAATTTTTTTAAAAGAATAAATAAAATTTGTATTTTACACAGATGATGTAAGACTATAAATGCTGTAAATTATATTTCCTCTTAAGAAATAATAGAACACAACATGATAAATTGTATATAGATTTCTTGTATATAATCAGATTACATCATTCAGAAATCTGGTGAACAGAAATTAATTTATAAAATACAAATTCAGGTAAGTTGGAAAAATTGGAATAATTTGCTATATAAATGAAGACTGCAAATACATCATGATTTATCGTGATCTGTATTAAAGATAGTTACATATTGAAATTGTTATCATTATCATCCACCTTGATCACTAAATAGCAGTTGTTTCCACTTTTGTCTTTCTGCCTCTGAAGCTTTAAATCCCAACACAGATTTCAGTTCCTGCAATACTCTCTTGGATTCTTCCCTTTCACATTTTTGTCTCTGTGTGTCTTCCAGAGAAAAGTAATAAAAATCATCTCTCTTACACTCGTCCATATCTGTATCATCAACATATGCTTCAAGTTCCTGAAGAAAAGTGAACAAATACTTGGTTTGAGTTAGATATTACCATATCCTGCAAATTATTAACATTCTTGATCATCTATTAATTTATATTTTAAAGAAGCAGATTTCAAATGGAGTTAAAATTCCAAAGAAATTTTCTGAAATACTTATTTCTAGAATTTATCATCTTAATCCACAAGGAGTGTAGGCAATGTACACCATTTAGGTGATGAAAGAAATATAAGCAAATATCTAATATGTATTATTCTGGCATCAGTGGCTCCACTGTGATCAATCTTCAAAGACCTTCTAGAAAAGCCAAGGGACTTAAATAACTATGTAGGGTTTTATAGGAAATAATCAGCACTTTAAAATTCACTCAGAAATACATCAGGAATAAATGGAATTTCTAAGAATGCCCAGTAAGCCACTGTATTTTTGAACCAGCTGTAGTTTCCAGACAGTCTTTAAGAACACTTCATGTAGAGCAAGTTACCACCATCCAGTTGCAAGATGATAAGGGCATGAAAGTCTATCCTCAGTGCATCCTGTTCCCTTAAGGCTGCAATTAGTGTACCAATTGAAGTTGGGCAAGGCTCCTTATTGTCATAGCTTCTATCTGCTCCTCTAGCAGGATCTGAGTCTAGAAGAATCTCCAAGTTATGGACCTATCTCTCCAGGGGAGCACAACCTCACTGAGAGTCAAAATTGATATTACCTTATCTGGAATTAAGAGGCTTCTGAATTAACAGTCGCTCTGTCTGATTTGGGTTGAGTCCAAGTCTGAACCTGATTCTCCTCATTCATTCATTCATGCTTCCATAAACCCTATTTAACCCAGGGTGAAATATATACCAGAGAATCATCTGTATTCTAATAATACCTTACCCAAAACTGGCATATTACTCAACCCAAGCAAGATGATAGTCAAGGCAAACTAAATTCAGTTCAGTTATCTGTGACCAGATATACTATATTGTAGATATACAGATGCAGACTACAGAATTTCCAGTGACTGAAATCATAAAACAATCTACTCAAAAATTGTTCACTATTTTCATTTTTTATATAAATTAAGTTCCTATTACTATAATAATTGACATTCAATTTTTTTAAAAAATGCTCAGTCTTAATTTTTACCTTCAGTCCTGGGAATAAACACTTTTCAGCCAAATACTAAGTTTAACTGGCATTAATATTATAATTTAAATTATAATATTATAATTCTTTTTAAACACTAGCAGGAACAATTATTTCTTTTGCTAATATATAGCAAACATAGCAGGGTATAAGATGGAATTCATAACAATTTCTATCCTGTTAATAGATACAGGTAGTCCTCAATTAGCAATCACAAATGTAACCAGCAACTTTGTTGTTAAGCAAAGCAGTCAATAAGTGAAACTGCAATTGTGCTTATGATCTTACTTTAGCTTTCCTTTACTGTGTGAACGTGTGAAGTGCTCCATGAAGTGGCACCACTAAAACACATATTTGAGGAGTGTAATTTTGCATATTTGAAGTGCAATATATCTATTTTAAATTCCATAATAGACAACTAGGAATACTTGCTGAACATATTCATAAATAGTGCAAAATAAAACATTAAGCAAGATTTGTCTCTTTTCCACACAGAATATGATATTTTTCTCTGCACTACCATCCAAATAGGAAGTTATTTGTTACACAAAAGATGGGAAATTCTGGGAGTTGATATGTTACACAATACTGTTTCTGAATTGAATAGAAAGGCAGGATGCAAGCTGAGAAATATGCACTTCATTGATAACACACTTAATCCCTCCTCCCCTAAAAAAAAATGTTGCAAAAATTGTAGCAGTTATTAACAGTGATTTTCCTATCTATATGCATAAAGAATAATCTCTACATTTTATTTTGTGAATAAAACCTTTATAGAATTTTATACTTCGATTACCTGTTCTTCAGGAACAGGGTCTTTGTCTTCTATATGCACCGTTGGCTGCGTTAAAGGTACCGTAGTGCAATGCTTGTTTTCACAAGATGGTTCAGATTTACCTGGAGGTAAAAAGGTATATCACAAGATTGGAATATTTGGAATAACAATGTAGAAAGATTTTCTTAAGGAGATATTATGATCTGTTCTGTTCACAATCATCAGCTTTGTTTATTACGATCTATATTTCTTCCTGTTTTATTCTTGTTTTTCAATGTAATCAGAATTAGAATATTTTAATTAGACTTGGTGCAGATACTGTACCTAAAGTCAGGAGAGCTTTCTCAAAAGGCTTTATTGTATTTAATATTCCAGTTTGTTTTTAAATTGGTCTTCTTGGCTGACTTGTGATTTGAGTGAAGAGAATAATGGGCTGTATACATGATCTAAGACTTGTGAGTATTATGTCTTAATAACTTTCAGTTAAGAACAGCTTAATACAGCAAATCTATTACTGCAGGAGGTATAGTAAATGCTAGATTCTTATTTAGTTATAAATATAGAAATATTAATAAAGTGCTTTGGAAAGTAGTAAAATACTATTCAAGTTGACTCCTGCAGCAGATGTCAATTTAACTTCATCATCTGAGCTGACTGGAGTACAACTATTCAATTGAATTTAAAATTAATGAATCAGAATTCTATACATTCCCTCAGATTAAACCTTCTTATTGAATTATAACCCAACTGCCACAAAACAAATTTTAGCTAGGATTAGATTATTAGTAGATGACTACTACTATTTTAAAATTTTATCTGCACAGAAAATTTATTATGAATGCCTTTAATAATATCCTAATGTCAGATGATACATGTTGTGCACATGCATGTGTGCACACACATTCATCAGAAGTGAGGACATTTCCTTTTAGATCTAACCCAAAAAACATGGCTTTACAGATTCCTCTGTCCTAAATTTTCAATCTTTGTTATACGCATTTTCATACCTATGAAAATGGCATACCTTTTTTATCTGAATTTCTTCGAATCATTTTTTCCACCTGAGAAATAGCTTCTTCCCAACAACTATTGCTAGCATGCATGTGAGGCTGAATCAGTTTCAATTTTTGATCTGCAATTTGGTAGGCCTCCCAAATTAATTCTGGACTTTCCTTGGAATTCATAACCTTCTCAAGTTCATCCTCAAGAATTATCATTCTGTAAAAACAAAAAAGGAAATCTCAGACAACACTTAGTGGATGCCTAATAGTTTTGATTAGTAAACAAAGGTTATTAGCCTATTAAGACAAAAAGGTATATAAATTTGCATACAAATACCATGGGAGATTGCAATGTAAGATGATCACAAAATCAACTTTTATGGTAAATAAGATGTTAATATACAAAAAACTAAATCATGAACAGTAAGGAACAAGCAGTAAAGAAATACATATACTAGTATTTGGTAGAGCAGCCATGAAGGCATTGGAAAAAATATTCAGATTTGTCTATACCAGTGGTGGCGAACCTATGGCACGGGTGCCAGAAGTGGCACTCAGCCCTCTCTGTGGGCACGCACGCCATTGCCCCAGCCCTGCCACCCCCCGTGGCCCCCTTCTCACCAGCAGCCCCGGTGGAAAGTCGCCCTGGGGGCAGCCTGCGCGGAGCAGCGCAGTCAAGGACATGGCAGATAGGCAGCGGGGACAAGACTCCGCCCTCATGCCCCATTGTGTACAAATGCTGCTGTGGGGTGCGGACAGAGGACATGGCTACCATAACGCTGCTGGGCCACCTGGGCGATTTGCTGTGGCAGGCCGTGGAGGTGGTGGGTAGCCCTGCAGGCAGGAGAGGCGGGGGCAGGGTAGGGGCAAGGTGGTTTTTGGGCACTTGGTCTCTAAAAGGTTCGCCATCACTGGTCTATACCGACAAATATCTGAACAGTACAAGCAATGGTATTCCTTGTGACACTCTATGAAAGTGAAAGTTAAACTTTGAAGAAACAGGATAGGACTTGTATGGACACTTTTGAACTTTGCTGTTAGAGAAGATTCCTGAGAATCTTCTGTGCACAGCCACGAACACTAAACAATGGGTCGTCAAACAAATCAACCCCAAGTTTTCAGAAATATTTGTTGAGGCACAAATAATGAGGGTCTCCTAACCTATTAAATAAACACCTAGATCTCTGGAGAAGCTCTAATAGTGGCAATGGGTGCATTATTGGAAGACATGAAAGGCAAAGCTAGGGACAGATTGTGATGAATAAAATTTATCTATAGTGTTGCTAAGAATTGACGGCAACATGATGGAACATAATCACAAAAGCATTTGGAAGGGCTCAAAAACTGAAAATTAACGCAAGCATTGGAAGTAGCAAGTTTTGCTTCTTATACTGATTATGAGCTAGGTTTCTTAGAAAGGTTAGAGATAAGTCCTTAAGTTCCTAACAAAATGAAGAACTATATACATACATGCTTTTCCTTATACATAAGGGGTTCATATCTCTTTAAATTGTTAGGTAAGTCTTATGTGAATTATGAGAGTGTTCAACAAAGTGGTCAGCAATGTAACACCTGCCATACATAAAGTCTGTTTTTATTTAAAAAAATAACTAAAAAGTGAAGATATATAATCAAATCAGATTTTTATGCCTTTGAATCAGTCTTGTCTCATGATGACAGCCTGGACAAGTCTATAAAGTTTTCTTGGCAACATTTTTGTAAGTGGTTTATCAATGCTTTCTTCTTAGGGCTGAGAAAGAGTGACTGGCTTTGTGCCTAAAAAAGACAGGACTAGAACCCATGATCTCTGGGTTCCTAGTCTGGTAGGCTCTCATTATATATGTTACATATAAGTAATAATAATAATAATAAAGTTGGAAGGAACCTTGGAGGTCATCTAGTCCAACCCCCTGCTCAGGCAGGAAACCCTATACCATTTCGGACAAATGGCTGTCCATTTTCTTCTTAAAAACTTCCAATTTTTGGAGCATTCACCACTTCTGGAAGCAGGTTGTTCCACTGGTTAATTGTTCTAACTGTCAGGAAGTTTCTCCTTAGTTCTAGGTTGCTTCTCTACTTGATTAGTTTCCATCCGTTGCTTCTTGTCCTGCCTTCAGGCACTTTGGAGAATAGTTTGACTCCCTCTTCTTTGTGGCAGCCCCTGAGATATTGGAACACTGTCATCCTTCTCTTCATTAAACTAGACATACCCAATTCCAGCAACCGTTCCTTATGTTTTAGCCTCCAGTCCCCTAATCATCTTTGTTGCTCTTCTCTGTACTCTTTTTAGAGTCTCAACATCTTTTTTACATCGTGGTGACCAAAACTGGATGCAGTATTCCAAGTGTGGCCTTACCAAAGCATTGTAAAGTGGTATTAATACTTCACGTGATCTTGATTCTATCCCTCTGTTAATGCAGCCTAGCACTGTATTGGCTTTTTTGGCAGCTGCAGCACACTGCTGGCTCATATTTAAGTGATTGTCCACTAGGGCTCTAGTCCACTAGTAATTGTTGATACCTGTATAAGTGCATGATATAGAATTATTTCAGAAAAAGATTTATTAAAGTCAGTGAACTGACCTATAAGTAAGCTGGCAGAGAGTTGCATTGTCAGTTTCCTCCAAACAAGTGAATTAAAATGGCTGGCAATAATAATTCTGAAGGGTTAATATGAACTATACTGTTGATGTATCCGACCACAGAAAAGTGGTTGAACAAAAATAGTACTACATTTGTATTTCTTTAGTGGAGTACCAATTTATGGTGAAATTGGCTGTCAGTAGTAATCCATCAAGCATTTTACACATAAGTCTCACACATAGAAGAAAAAATATTAATTGGATTAATTTAGAATAACAAGAATAAGGAAGTAACAGTAATAACTATCTCCACCAAATGGTAAAATTGATATTGAGTGATTTTTTAAAAGTACAACAACTAAAACTAGAATTATAACTATGAGAAATTATTTGTATGTTTAACTTACTCATTCAATAGGGCTTTTAGATGGAGTTGCAAACTGCGCACAGCAGTGTGGAGATGGCTTAGGGATCCTGATTTTGGTTTAGCTTTGACTGGACGTTCCAAGTAAGATTGATGATGTGTTTCAAAATACCGGTAAAATTCATAACTCCGTTTAAGTTCTTCTAAACAAGCAGCATGAGCATGTGGCAGACCTTGAATTATATCAGAAAAGATACAAAGAGGCAAACTTTCTGGTGTAATCAGGCTCCTGAGAGATGCATTAGAGGGAGATAACAGAAGAAGTAGTCGCCTAAAGAATTCAGAACTTTGACCGACCCAAAGCTGAAATAAAACCTAAGAAACAAAAGGAATCAATCATTATCTATTTTTCCTATTTTCCCACGAACAGTATATTTAAGCAAAGCAATGACAGTCTATCTTGAATGGGAGAGGTGGAGCAAAAATATTTTAAATAATTTAAATTAAATAAATTATCTTGAATTAAATATTGACCTAGCCATTAGAACTATGCTTATCACTTTACTCTATCCCCCCCCAAAGGCTAATTCTTTTGGGGCAGAGATTTAACCCCTGCATATACAGGTAGTCATTGCCTTATGAGTTCATAACTGCTGTTGCTAAGTGATATGGTCATAAAACACCTCAAATGATGCCAATTAGTGAAAGCAATTCTGGCAGTCCTGGTTGTTGTCATTTAATAAGGACAGTACAGGTTTGTAAGCCTCACATGACCATGGCTTCTTACTTCCTGCTGGCTTCCCCAATGACTTTGCCTGTGGGAAGCTGGATGGAATCGTCAGGCATAGTGATCATGTGATCACAATTCACTGTGATGTAATCTCAGGGTGGGTGCCAAGCACCCAGACTGTGATCATGTGATCCCAGGGATGGTGACAACTGAAATTACAGGGACCTGTCATAAATACCATTTGTTCAGTGCTGTCATGACGTTGAATGGTTGCTGAATGAATACTCCTACCATAAGGACTAGTTGTACAAACATAATAAAAAATGAGGTAATCTTACATACATTATAAATTATCTGTAATTTATTTCGTATGCTGAGTTTCTTTAGTACAATAGTACATGGGGAAAATTATTTTTTTGTTATCAGTTTATACTGAAAATTAAAATACTCTTTCATAATAAAATCATGCAAAATATTACTTATCCGCTAAAATGTATTATGTTATAGTGGCTTAATTGTGAACATACAAAGTACATCCAAAGGTTCTTCTTGTAAATTGGCATGGATAACAAATTATAAACATTCCTATATGACTTATTCAGAATGTTATGAAAATCAGGAACTTGTGAAAAGCTAAAGAAAGAAATGAATGGATTGGTTCCATGGTTTGATTCAAAAGACTAGGCTTACCAAATTATAATGGCAAGTTCAAGCATGAATGCCTGCTCATACTATAGCTATGAGTCATGATTAGGGTTATTCAGACCCGAACCATACTATGTCTTAGCATAAACTGCAAACGCATTCAAAGGAAGTTACAAAAATCATATAAACCTAATGCATTTTAAACTTTAAAATAATAGTATAATTCAGTTTAGCTTCTGCAGGCTGAAAGCAAAGACAGAATAGTTGATATATGATCAGTGAAATGATACTAGATTACCTTTAATGCAGGCAAGCTGAAGCCATCTGTGAGGTTGTGTGCTTCTTCTTCAGACACTTGCTCTTCATTTAATCCCAAACCAAGCTCCTTAAAAGGCACCACACATATGTAGTTTGTGACATTGTCACTCTCAGAATTCAGTGGGTAAGTTTACTTAGCGTTAAGGTTGTTAAAGAACCTTTTGCATCACATGCAATATTGACAAATATTATGTGGAAAGAAATAATTTATCTACTTTATAAAATTAAACAGCCAACCATAGAGTTGCAGATGAAACAATTTAGATTTAGTTCGAACAAGTTGCTGGAGCAAAAAACAAACTGGGCAAAAGATTGTGAAATAAGATAATTTGAGTGATTCCACAGATTTAATCGACTGAACATTTGAATGATTACAGTTATAATCATGTTACAGTCACACCAAACTCAGGGATTTCAGCTTGAAAATCCATTAGCAGAGAATCAGGATCTCAGAATTTCTAGTTCAAAAACTGAACAAATTTATTAGTTACCTAAGTCCAATTATATGCATACTAAGACTCATAGTCTAGGCCCATGAATCTTATATGTGACATAAAATGCCCACTCAACAAAGATAGATGAACTTTCTTTTTGAAAAAGATGTATGGATAATTTGTCAGTGAAAATAGACTGAATATAAAACAGCAAGATGATCAAATTGAAAGGAACTTTTAAGAGAAAAGGTGGAATATAGAACTGTTAAGTAAAAACGTGGCAGTTAACCAAATTCTTCTTACATAGCAGCCAGTCATTGTGATATGCTAATTTCCTCCTCCATAATATATTATTTTTAAAAGGATATTGTTTAAGCATATACAAGGTAGCAAGTCTTGAAGCTCTGAAGTTGGCTCTTACTGATCGATACACAGCTTTTCGAAGACCAATCAGATGCTGACAGGGATGTTGTCCACCTTTATTATATGGGCAAGCAGCACTAACCCTGTCAAGCAAACTTGAAAAGTAAAATGTGATACAACTGTACAGGTGTCCTAAAGAATGCTAAAAATATAAATATAAATCAATAATTTATCTAAATTTATAGAATATATCTTCATATATCTCGACATACTGTTTCAATTTACAAATTGAAATATTATGTAGCAAATAAGCCATTTACTAAAATATTGACAAAGGTTAAAATTTAAATGAAAATGCACTGGGAATTGGATTTCTACTTTTTTTTCTTTTCAATTCTGTAAAATCAACAGTTCTGAAATTCTTAATTTAAGACCTATTAATTTGGTTCTAAACTGCAAAATGGCTTTAAATTTATTTGGCAATGCTTAAAATAATAAAATTAACTATACAGTTAAACAAAAAATGGATTTACTTTTAAAACAGGCACTCTGTTTCTATCTGAAAATAATTTCTAAGGGATTCAGATTAATAAAAGCTTTTGGGGGCAGGCATGAAAATTGATTCAATTTCCTTTCTATATGTATAAAAACAAAATGTTTTGGATTTTGGTATATATTTTTATACCTCTGTATCATAATCATTCATCCTGAAATATCTCTGCTTTTCGTTCACCTTCAAGGATTACTTTTTACATAAGTATGGATAAATATGTTTGCCTTGTTAGACCATTCTTGAAATGGGAAGAACATACTTTCACATTAAGCCTATTATTACCATTTATTGAAAGTGGCATATATTACTCTCTTTTTTAAATGGAATGTGAAATTATAAGCTAATATTGTCCCATTATTTTAAAATTCAAATATCTAACAAGAAATAGTGAGTTTATTCTACCATATCATCAGGAATGCCATGTTAAAACTAATCGCAACAATTTTAAAAAATATTATTTCATAGACTTGTGAAATATTTACCTTGCAGTGTTTATATATTGTATGGAAGTGTAAGAAGCATATACAACATTGTTCTATAACAACTGCTTGCAATCTGTTTCTCTCTGAAACTATTGTGTGCAATATTACTTTCTAGACTTTTATGTGAAATGAAATAGAGGGCTTCTATTGCTTAAATTTTATGATGTTTGATTCTTAAAATTAAAACATATGCACCATCAATTTATGACATTTTTTTCCTCCTAGCATTTTCTTTAATGTGCAGGGTCCACTTTTTTTCAGATCAAACAAGTGTTGAACCATTGGTTGCGACAGGAACTGACTAACTTGGCTTGTCGTCCTAATCTGACATCGTGGGCTGAGAGAAAATCATCGGCCCAAAGTCATCCTGCTGGCTTACATACCTAAGGCGGGACTAGAACTCAGTCTTCTAGTTTCTATCTTGATGCCTCAAGCACCAAACTGTCTTTCAATTTTACTGAGGTTAACATACATGCCCCTTCTTATGGTATTCTCACAATAATGTTCAATGACAACAGAGAAGAATCTCTTTCATATTGTAGCTATACTTTTTAAAACACCATGCTAACAATAGGATTAACATTCTTAACTGTATATTTATTTTATCAAGAATGAACTTGGGCAACCTTATAACAACCTTATAACAAGCCTGAATATTTAAAAGAAAATGCATATTTGGTAAGTGCAATGCAGATTTATTATCCATGGTTAAGAGAACTGAAAGCAGCTACAGTTTTTAAACAAAGTTACCGTATTTGAATTGGCAAACAACAGTTTATTATCTACATGCAATTTAAAATAAGTGATCAATGTGTATGGAAATGTATAAGAAAAAGTTGAAAAATTAGAACTCTTTTTTGAACCATTCAATTTAAACTTAAATTTTACAGCTAATTTTTTCCATTTAATTAGAATGCATACTTGAGAAAAACCTGTTATAAAAATGAATTCCAAAAAATGGGGGGGGGGGGAATATTCTCATGGATGGTTCAATCTGTCAAATAATCTATAATAATAATTATTACACTGGAAAGTCAATGTGCTCATATTTGTGAAATGAGAAACAAATCTTAAAAATGTACATTTTTTTGTACATGGCATATTTGTATGTTAATATAAAAATATTTCAGTGTGTATTCATACATGGAAAACATCTGTAGTGAAGGCCTAGTCCATTACAACTCAATAATAGGTAGCTAGAAGCTTTACTATAAATTTTAGGAAGAGGCATACACATAATCTTATGTGTGTATTGTATTTGGTATTCACATTTCAGTAGTCAAAGAGTTTACTCATCCTTGTCTCTCTTAGATTCGATCCAACGAACACTAACTCAAGTCTCCTTGACTGAAATGTTTATACTGTTTAGAAATTCTGTCAAAAGTTAAGATGGCAAATAATAAATTTGTCCTTGTTACAATAATGTATCACCTTTCTATACATATAGTATGCTTGATTTGAGGGCCAGGAATTCACTTGTTATATCTGATAAAACTGAATAAATTTTAAAAATCTGAGATTGAATTTGAAAGGAAAATTATCTTCACCATTCATTAACTTAAGATTTAACAACTGGGTGCAAATCAATTCAGACTCACAGAGTAAATCCCCTGGAAATTACTTCAGTTTCTTGAATGAGTCGCAATGCTTTCCGCACAAGGTTAGTGAAGGCGCGGCAATTAACCATTACATCTTCTAGTTGGAGATGACATTTTTTAAGAGACATTTGTAACTTTGCAATTCGTGTTATGTCCAAACCTCGCATAGTTATGTAAACCAAGAAAACTACTCCCAAAATTAATCCAAGGAATCCACTCCATAAAGAAGGAATCATCACCAGTGTGCTGATGAAGAGAAATAATAATGAAATATCCCTGCAAAAAAAAATATACACATCTAAGTATGGCTTGATTTTCAAAGTTACAATTAATGATCCAAGATTCTATTTTTTATTTAAAAGCAAATTAACACACATACTTCATCTCTTCCTTTTCAAAATCTTTAAAATGTGTTTCCTGAATACCAATCCATTCCATCAGTCAGATAGATTGGTAGTGCTACTGACTAAGTGTGAGCAGCTATTAACAGCCTTGAAATGGAATCTTTTAATATTTCAGCTTAAAAGGTGGTTTTGAAATTGGTTGGATTTCAGCCTAAGATTTCCACATAGAACATTTTTCAAGTGCAAATATAACTCTCATTTTAAATTGAAGCAAAATCAACTGGGCTTATTTGCAAGTAGATGTATTTCAATGTTAATAATTAAAATTGAAAACATCCATGCGAAATAAAAGTTGAATTTAAGTGATTACATTTTAATTTTCATATGTGAAATATGTTGTCTTGGCTTATAGTACTGCAGTACAATTCAACTACCTCTAGCCATTCCTATCACTAGCACAGACTGAAAAATTAACTGCAAATTTCTACTAACATTCACATATAGGGAAATGCACTTTGTTCTGGATTTGATTTGTATTCTTTTCAGTAGATTTCTCAACTAATTAATCATCTCCAGCATATTTTCTTGTTTTTAAATTGTCTTAATTTATTAACCAAAGCTTTTTCTAATAACACTACTGATTAATGTTAACAATAACAAGATATAGACTATTTAAAATGTATTTAAAATACATTTACTGGTCAAATACATACTTTTAAATGTATGATATACAAAGTATTGTTCAGAAAAGAAAGCTAGTAAATAAATGTACAGCTTTCCAAGTTCTATATACAGGAGAAAAGTGGGACTATATGTAGAGAGCTCTCTTTCTCTTTATCCATAGAATCTCTGTTAACAAATGAGGAGTCTGCAGAATCAGGATCCCCATTCATATAAAGAGATAAGCCACTTATCCCCACAGAGAGAAACTAAAGTAGGATGAAACAGCATTCTCAGCAAAAGGACTTACTCTGAAGAATTTACCTGAGAGTAAGATATAACTCAATAACTGTCTGGTTTGGCGCTGCAACCAAACAGGACAGATACAGACTTCAATGGATAGTTAGAATGCAGAAAAAATAATTGCAACCAGCCTACCTTCCGTTGAGGATCTGTATATTGCATGAACCAGAAAGAGGGCTGAGAAAATATCTACCCCTCACATCCTGGACATAATCTATTTCAACTTCTCCTCTCAGGATGCCTCTATAGGGCATTGCATGCCAAAACAGCCAGACATATAGTTTTTTACTTCGTGCCTTCACTCTGCTGAACACTCTCATCTTTTCTCATCATCTCATCTTTCCTACTATCTTCTTCCTACTGGTTTCTTATGATTTATTAATTGTTGTTTATTATGATCTATGACCTATTACTTGCTGTTTATATGTCTACTCTGAGCTTATGCATTGGAAACAAATTTCTTGTGTGTCCAATCACTCTTGGGCCAATAAATAATTCTATGATTCTATGATATATTTAAATAGTAAGCAATCATAGATTTCCTTGTATTTCCAGCTCAACAGCAATGTCTCTTATGATCAATTTTATAAGCAAAAGTTAAAAAACTGTTCAGCACACCAAGGATTTCTTCCCAAGTTTCTATTTCATTTTACATTTGATAAGTAGTGCTAAATAATCCCTCACCAGCACAGCAGCAATGTATTCACTTTTACCTAGTTTGATGCTTACTTATATCAGATTTCTTCATTGTTTATTTCTGTGAATAAACACATGCTTACATATATGCAAAAATATAAGTTTGTGTGTGAGAATCTTAATCTTCATTCATTTAATATTAAGTTTTTGCTTAACTTTTCTTTGGAATGAAACCTTTGGTTAGAACACATATAAACATACATGCTGTCACATACATGTGTCATATACATGCTGCTGGGAGAAAAATGTTCTCCAGGAACTGGTAATTCTAACAAAAATAGAAAAGATAGGTAGTGATTGGAATTTTAATGTTTCTAATTTTTTTTTAGGGAAAGATGTCATAAATTCAGGCTCATTTGCCTGTTGGGAAAATATGGTAAAGCAAAACATACTCCTGCAAATTAGCATAGCCAATACCAAAATCAAGAGATAGGATATAAAACAAAAAGAGAAAACAAACTAAATAATATTTCTATTCGCTGGGAGGCCATGTGTGCAAATACACTTTCTCTAACAATATACATTATACATTCACATAACGTGCATGTGGCTCAAGCCAATACCAAATATTAGGAGTTGCTAGGGAGCATAGTGTTGGAAGATGTCCATATTCCTGCTGCTTGAGCTGTCCTGCAGACAGGATACTAGGATCAAATAGTTCAATCAGTTCAACATCCTCCTGTAGCAGAACTTCCTGTTGCAGGATGGCGCAGAGTGCATCTGACCGAAAACCAACATCCTTAAAGCAGAGGGAAGTAAAAAACAGCATCAACCGATCACGTTCATGCACAAAAGCATTAAATTTAAATCATTTTTAATTCTGTATTTATTACATACATAGTGCTACAATATACGGTATATATATTTAATTTAGTCATCTCTCATAATCTTCTCCTAGAGTGCTTATAACTTTAAATTTGCACAGAAGAATGGGAGGAAAGAAGAAAAAGTAAGTAATATGCAGCTGTCTGTGTTGAGGAAAATTGAGAGGCCCATGAGTTCCCGAAGCAAATATTTAAAGTCTCCAACTGACTAGTTAGAGAATTTGGGTGCTAGAAAGAAAAATGGCAGCTTTGTACACCTCCTGTTTTAGGCTCTGCCCCTAATGTAGCAATACTGTATCAGGAAAAACAAATATTTGTGCCAAAAATTATAGCAGCTCTGGACCTACTCAGCCTGTCTGATGGGTTTTCATTTCAACATAGCCTTTTATTTTCAAGGATCTAGAGTTCAAAAAAGATACACAGGCTATATACCCAGCAGTAACTCTATAGCATTTTCTCTTAACAGTGCTTGCCTCATCAATTGGTAACATTCCACAGTGGAAATGAATAACTGAGGCCGGAGACAGGAATATGTGTAGAAGTGATTATTTGAAATAGGACTCAAAACCAATTGCCAGCAAACTGCTCTTCTAACATCAATTTTTGGATGAAATATGATTTGCAAGATTTTACATGTATAGAAAGATCTGTTTTAGTATTAATACCGTATTTATTTTGAAAACAAAAATAAAAGCTACAAAAACTAAAAGATATACTTATTAGCAACTTCATAAAAGAGTACTTATGTTCCTAACACATATAAAAATGATTCTTAAACAGTTAAGACTGTTTTAGTTCCCTCACACATTACCTTCTATTCAGATTTAAACACCAAATATTTTAGTTTGCAAACTACAGCATGTAATATGGTCAACAAATGCTTAATAATAATAAAAATAGTAAGGAATTATATACACAAATATTAAGGAAGATGGGTGAATTGCTTGAAAGGAAAGTGAGCTGGTAATAACAGGTACTTACCAATTGATGAAGTATATCATGTCTTTTCTTATATAGGGAAAAAGGAAGCCAGCTTTTTAATATCTCAACTAGGTTTGACAGGATGTCTTTCTGTAAAGAATTAAAAACTGTTTGGAGCCTTAAATATATAAACAGTCTTCATTACTTTCATCTGAAGATTATTTGCATTCTAACCAAGTTCAAAGAAACCATACTGTAAAGCAGGCATGTCAAACTGCCGGCCCATGGGCCGGATGCGTCACGCTGAAACCACGCCAGCAATGGGGGAAAAGTCGTGATACATCGCGCGACGTCATGTGATGTCGCGAGTTTGACATGCCTGCTGTAAAGCAAGCAGGCCATTACATATTAGAGATCAGTGTATGGATTTTTGGCAGCATACCACATTAATGTATACCAAGTCAAGTAGTTTTTAAAATCATAAACAGAGCACTGAAAGTGTTTTTTTATAAAATATTACATTAAAAAATAATATATTATCTACTTTACAATTCAATAAGACCTCAGCATCTTTAAAATAAAATCTTATTTTAGAATGGTGTTTAAATGTCAATTAGTTAGCACTTGAAAATACGGCAAGCCAATATTCTCTCAATATATACCTATAATAATTATCCCCTTATTATGTTATTTATGTATCTTGGAATGAAATCCTTAGATATAATTCAAACTGAAAGGATAATGACAAGTATTCTATTTATGCACACACAAAAATACAAGATGGATCATGTCTCCCAAATAATACTCTCTTTGGAAGAGAACACCTCTTGTCTTCTGCCTGAGACAAGTTGCACTAATGCACATAAATTGTATGTCTATTTTATGGAGAGCTTGTCCACACTGTACATAAATGTCCTTGTAAGACCCATCACCACCCATCACAGAGTATTCCAAACCTTTATAAATCATCAGAAATCATGAAAGTTTGTGCAATTTTGTATTTTGTAATGGTCTTTAGAAAAGATTGACTACAGACTCACAATCTTCATCATCACAGGGGCCAGGTGAGTCCCCAAGATGCAACACTCAGTCTGCAGTGCCTCAAATCTTCATCATCATCTCTCAGTAAGTGCATTGTTCAATTTTGCATGCTAAATTCATATGTACCGTAGATATATTGCTGTATTTGAAAAGGGGGAAACAAGCCCTGCTTCCTGTCATCAGTTTTGTGACTCCACTATCAATCCTAGAGCCTAGGTTCCCCAAATACCATTACCTAGTATCAGATACAAAATGAGCCCATCTAAAGGAATTTATCAATGAGAACTTACAGAAACGTTTCATCTGTCCTACTACTTCCCCTGCTAGTCCTTTTTATCTTTTTTTGTTAATGAACAGGATGGCTTATTGTAATGTATGATTTATTAGATCTAATAAATCGAATTTTCTCAAGAGCTCATGGCAGCACACATATCATTCTTAATCTATTTTTTCCTCATAACAAATCTGTGAGTTATATTGGGCTATGAGATAGTATCTAGTTCAAAATCATTTATGCCAGAAGGTGGATTAAATTTGGGTCTCCCTGGTGCTAATCCAACAGGTAGAATCCATTTCTCTTTAATTATCTCCCATTAGGAGGCTTTAACACAGTGGTTCTCAACCTGTGGGTCGGGATCCCATTTGGGGTCGATCGACCATTTCATGGGGGTCGCCAAGCAAGGCTGTCCGTCATTTTTTTTGTCTGCCATTTTTTCCCCCTTTTCCGGCGGGTGCCTTACCTCCCTTGGGCTGGGCCAGCTGGTGGTCGGCCTGCTCCGTCTCTGCCGCTTGCCAGCTACGCCTCGGCCGGTGCAGGGGGCGGAACCATGCATGCGCAGCGCTCCCGGGCAGGGAAAGTCCTCAACTTACGACCGGTTGGGTAGTCCTCGACTTACGACCGGTTTAGTCCTCGACTTACAACCGGTTGGGGTCGCATTAAAAAGGTTGAGAACCACTGCTTTAACAAATTGTTTTTAAAAACAGTTCCTAACCTTGCTAAACTAACCATAACCAACGTATCTTATAAAGAAGGGATGTGATCACATGCAGTTGCCCATGACTTTTGCTATCCTGTCACTTATCCAACCAGCCAGAAATATCGTTCTTTCTACTGTTTAATAAATCCCAAGACCAGACAGATAGTAAAGATTTTTATAACTTCCACAGGAAGTTAAGTCATTTGTAATTTAAAGAAAAGTTTTCTGTAAAGAAAATAAAAGAGAAAAAGAGATTAATGACTACCAGACCAATAAAGCTGTTGAAGGTTTACTGTTTCCAGGGGAAACCAGGGGGAGCTCTCTTTAAGTAATTGTGAGTGGGAAGAGGGCTAAAGTCCCACTGAAGAAAGAAAAGTACAGCCATGGGAAAAATCTACCCAATGCAAGTAACTTTGTAAAAAGCTAAAGAAAAGAAAGGAAAATGATCATATATGGCTAGCCCAGAGGAGAAAATCCCACTTTGAGAATGTCAGTCAACCAGCTTAACTAACCCTCTTATCTCTACTTAGAACAGTGGTTCTCAACCTTTTTAATGCCGCGACCCCCAACCGGTCGTAAGTCGAGGACTAAACTGGTCGTACGTCGAGGACTAAACCGCTCGTAAGTCGAGGACTAAACCGCTCGTAGGTCGAGGACTACCCAACCAGTCGTAAGTCGAGGACTTTCCCTGCCCGGGAGCACCGCGCATGCGTGGTTCCGCCCCCTGCGCTGGCCGAGGCGTAGCTGGCAAGCGGCAGAGATAGAGCAGGCCGACCACCAGCTGGCCCAGCTCAAGGGAGGTAAGGCACCCGCCAGAAAAGGGGAAAAAAATGACGGACAGCCTTGCTTGGCGACCCCCGTGAAATGGTCGATCGACCCCAAATGGGGTCGCGACCCATAGGTTGAGAACCGCTGACTTAGAAACTGAATGTAAAGGTAGCATTATTCATATTTAGTTAAACTACTTGAATGAAACACTGTATTAGGGCATATATCAAGACCTTTTTTTGCCATACAATTCTATAAGCAACAAACCATTTAGGGAGAAGAGGCCTAAAAAAAAGAGGGGAGGGAAGTGATATGTAGTGATAGTTCCAGCTAAGAAAAGAAGAGAATCAACAGCAGGGCAAATCTAGCAATCACCAAGAAAAATGAGAGTGGGGAAAAGAACCTGATGCTTTTAGATCAAAAGGGAGAGGAAACTGAAAATAGAGAGAGCAAAAATATAAGGAATGAAGCTGACTGTAAGAACCGGTGGTTCCCAAATTGAAGAGAACAGTTATGTCAACAAAGGTCACATCCTTTCTAAGGAAACTGAAAGAAAGGTAAGATTCTGTTCACCTATTAAGGTCAGAGAAAAAGCCTAGAATGTGTAATTAAGTGCTTTGTTTATGGACGCTACAGTACACAAGTCTATGTGTATATGAGCTTAGACCTGCTTTCAATAAACTCATCTTGCTGAGCCGTATCGGGAAATGTTCTGATAAGTAGGCTTAATCCTGAATGAGAGTTAAATGTCTGCGAGATGAGATTTGTCTTGAGGAGCATGATGACAAAGAATTAAATCTAAAAATATAATGTTGGAAAGTTTTTGAACTAGTTTGGAGCAAAGAGATACAGATAGTCCTCAACTTACAATTATGCATTCAGCAGTCTTTCAAAGTTGTGACGGTGTTGAATGAAGGGACTTACAATTAGTCCCTAACGTTATGGTTGTTGCGATGCCCCTGCAGTCACCATCTGGGTGCTTGGGAACCCATTTGCACTTAGAATTGGTTGTCAAATGCTCTATGATCATATATTTGCAATCTTCCCTGCTGGCTTTTCCAAAAAGTCAGTGGGGAAGCTGGCAGGAACTACACAAATTGTCGCCTGGTGAGAAGGACTCCCTTTTGCCTCTGGGGACTGACTGAAAATGCTCCATGCTGAAATCCAAGTAGAATCTTCAGCTCTGTATCTTTTTACATTTGTATTAGTCTTTATATTTTTTCTCTTCAAAATTATAAGAAATAAATTCATCGAAAAAAGTTTTAGAAGAGTAAGAAAAAGAAATAAAAACAGACAATTAGTAGGTAGCAATATTTGTCATATGCTGACTATATTTTCCATTTTTGCTTTTTAAGAATGGGGAGGCAGGTGATGCAGGGTGGTAGTACGGTGCCATCATTTCCAGAATGATTGGCTTATTTTCAGAGTTTGGATAGAAGATATATTTGTTTGTTTTTCTGGCATATTAAAAACAAATGAGGGTTTACACATTTGTTCACAGTTGTCCATCATTGAAAAACAAAAGGAAACGGCAGGTTCATTTTTCAGCAATTCAGGAAAAAAAGGTATCAGTTTGACAATACACGTATTAAGGAGATACAAAAATGGTATGGTATGTTATTTTTAGCCAGGGCTTTTTTTGTCATAGAACGTTCAGAACGGAGTTCCGGCACCTTTTTTGGATGGAACCTTGTAGGGTAGGCAAGGCGGGTTGTATGACGTGTGTGAGTTCCGGCACCTTTTTTTTCTTCAAAAATAGCACTGTTTTTAGCTAATACTGTATATTATGTTCTCCACAGAAGAATTTAGAAATTATGCAAAAATGAAATGTGATACTTACTGTGCTTATTACATTGCAAGCAAACAATCTGTAAGATTGTTACTGTGCCTGTTAGCCTAATTTTATTGACACTGCTCCCCACTCAGACTCATCCAATGAAGGAGAATATTTGTAGCAGAGGGTTGACATGAGGGGTCCTTGGTGCTCTCTGAGCTTGCTTGTTTTCTTGCCAACATTTCATTATCCTAACTAGGTATCATCACTAGCACTGATGATGTTACCTAGTTAAGGTAATGAAACATCTGCAAGAAAACAGGCAAGCTCAAAGAGCACCAAGGACCCCCCACTCAGACTCTTCAAACTATTATTACAGATTGTACATGATATGGATGTCACCAATCCAAACCCCAAGTTCAAGCCCAGACCTTATTGAACTGGGTATGCTGCAGATCCTTCATTTTCAAGATATAGTCACAGTGGCAACTCTTTTTAAACTTCTTATTTCTGTATTTTTTTAGATTTAGATTTTTTTTAATCCTGCCTTAATTATTTTTATAAATAACTCAAGGAACATAACCTACTACTCCTTCCACCTCCTATTTTCCTCACAACCACCACCACCTGAGGTGAATTGGGTTGGGACAGAGTGACTGACCCAAAGTCACCCAACTGGCTTTCACGCCTACGGTGAGATCAGACTTCACTTTCTATTTGGTACCTTAATCACTAAAATAAATTGATTCTCTTCTTTTTCTTGCAATCCATCGGAGTTTTCATCATCTCATCTTATCTCTGCTACAATGAACAGACATAGTTTTTACTCCAAATATATATTTTAAATTAAAAGCCTTCAGACTGAACTTAATGTAAACAATAAGCTTATTTTTAACTACAAGAAAATGACAGGGAATTAGATTCCAGATTTCTGATCTATAGTCTCACACGATAAGTATAGTTGCTATTTTGCTTAAAACAAAAACAGAAACCTGCAGGGGTTGTATTATCCATGGGAATTTCTGTTTTAGAATTGTAATGCTAGAACCCAGGAAAAAAAATACCTGAAATTAAGAACCAGTAATTTTGTGGGTAATTTTATACCATGTAGATACCTTGGCCATGTGGCAAACCCATGTGGACTCCATTTCTGCCTGCACTGTACTGTATCACCAACCAGAGAATAAATAGACACATTGCAAACAAAGCTTAGGATCCATAAATTCCAATAGAAATATATTTGGGACTACCACTGATCATACTCAAAAAAGCAATTACATAAAGGGATCAAGAGTTCTTTAGAACTTTTGATTGGAATTTCTACGTTTTTTTCTTTTCCAGAAATATCCTTTCCTTTTCCTGAATTCTACATACATACATACAAACATATTTTCCAGTCTAATTAATGATTCCAATCTAATTAATCATGGCCATTTCAATAAGACTTTGATACCTGAGGTTTTTCCTTTCCTTTCCTTTATTTTTGGACTGTGGGCCTTAAGGCAATGAAAACAGTACTTTGGTAATAGTTGAATTGGAATAGAAAAATATGAAAACTGATAGAACAGGGAAAGTTTCATAAAGAAAATGCATTTTAAACAGATACCTGTTATCAAAATTTTCACAGATTATATAGTGTATAACACTACCTACCTACCTCCTGAATAACACTTACATCCATATCTTTTGATCCCTCTTTGGATGTGCATTCTTCTGACTTCTGCAACAATGGTGAGCATATTTCAAAATCAGTGTGTCCCAGATCCTGTAAGTACTGATAAAGTGGTGAATTCTAAAATGAAATGAAAAAAGCTACTTATTTCTGTTTTGTTTGTAAACAAGAGCTGAAATTAATTATTATAGTTTACTGAAATATTACAAAACATTAAATGAAAACAATGCATCTCGGAAACAAAAATCTCAAGAAATGACACTGGTGAAGCTACTTAAAAGCCAACTGCATGTTTTGCTATACAACGGCAGCCTTGCGGAAACATAAATGGAATCTAGTTTAAGTAGAAGAAAACTTGTTTTCTATTGGAACTACAGGTAGTCCACAACTTACGACCACAATTGGGAACAGAACATCCATTACTAAGCAATGCAGTCATTAAATAAGTTGCACCCAATTAAGCAACCCATGTGGATGTTAAGTGGATATAAAGATCCTGGAGCACTGGGGAACTACCAGAAGACTGGAAAAGAGCTGATGTAGCTCCCATCAGGAAACTACACACCAATCGGCCTGACTTCAATACCTGGGAAGACTCTGGAAAAAATAATCAAGCAACGAATCAGCGAACACCTAGAAGCAAACAAAGTCATTACCAAAAGCCACCATGGGTTTGTCAAAAAACAGATCATGCCAGACAAATCTTATTGCATTCTTTGACCAGGTGACAGAATTAGTGGACCAGAGGAATGCTATGGATATAATTTACTTGGACTTCAGTAAGGCATTTGATGAAGTAGACCACAACCTACTACTTGATAAGATAGAAAAATGTAGGTTAGACAGCATCACCACCAGATGGATTCGTAGCTGGTTGACCGGCCGTACTCAGCGTGTGGTCCTCAATGGAACTGCATCTACATGGAGGGAAGTGTGTAGTGGGGTGCCCCAGGGCTCTGTTCTGGGCCCAGTGCTCTTCAACATCACCAACGATTTGGACGAGGGGATAGATGGGGAACTCATCAAATTTGCAGACGACACTGGCAGGAATAGCCAACACGCCAGAAGATAGGCTTCAGATACAGAAGGATCTTGATAGACTTGAACATTGGGTGCTATCTAACAAAGTGAAATTCAATGGTTCTACATAAGGTTCTACATTTAGGCAAGAAAAATGAAATGCACAGGTATAGTATAGGTGGTACCTTGCTGAATAGTAACAACTGTGAGAGGGATCTTGGAGTCCTAGTGGACAATTACTTAAATATGAGCCAGCAGTGTGCTGCAGCTGCCAAAAAAACCAACACAGTGCTAGGCTGCATTAACAGAGGGATAGAATCAAGATCATGTGAAGTGTTAATACCACTTTATAATGCCTTGGTAAGGCCACACTTGGAATACTGCATCCAGTTTTGGTCACCACGATGTAAAAAAGATGTTGAGACTCTAGAAAGAGTACAGGAAAGAGCAACAAAGATGATTAGGGGACTGGAGGCTAAAACATATAAAAAACGGTTGCTGGAATTGGGTATGTCTAGTTTAATGAAGAGAAGGACGAGGGGGGACATGATAGCAGTGTTCTAATATCTCAGGGGTTGCCAGAAAGACGAGGGAGTCAAGATATTCTCCAAAGCACCTGAAGGCAGGACAAAAAGCAATGGATGGAAACTAATCAAGGAGAGAAGTAACCTAGAACTAAGGAGAAATTTCTTGACAGTTAGAACAATTAACCAGTGGAACAACCTGCCTCCAGAAGTGGTGAATGCCCCAACACTGAAAGTTTTTAAGAAAAGACTGGACAGCCATTTGTCTGAAATGGTATAGGGTTTCCTGCCTGAGCAGGGGGTTGGACCTTCAAGGTCCCTTCCTCCTCCTCCTCCTCCTCCTCCTCCTCCTCCTCCTCCTTCTTCTTCTTCTTCTTCTTCTTCTTCGTAGTATTAGTATTATGTGAATCTGGTTTCTCCAATGACTTTGTTTGTGAGAAGCCTCTGGAAAAGTCACAAATGGCAATCACATGATCCTGGGATGCTGCAACTGTTGTAAATATTATTATGATTGCCAAGTGCGTGAATTTTGATGATGTGACTGTGGGAATCCTGCAATGGACTAGTTATAACTTTTGAATGGTCATAAGTTGAGGACTTACCTGTAGACCTATTCCTGAAAGGAGGAGTCCCTCCAATGAGATTTAGAAGTGCATAAAAGCCTTTGGAAAGGCTTTCTTAAGCACAAAAGTGAAAAAAAATAGGCAGGACATTTATGATAGCTTTTCTGGATAAATCAAACATGACTAAATGAGCTAAATCTATTTTATTGTAAAGCTACATTAATAGAATCTTGCAAGTCTGAAAGTACAAAATTTCCCATTGTCATTTTTAACTGTGTGATCCATTAGGGCAGGTCCTGCCTAATTTTTTCTCTCTAATCATTAAGCCTTGGGTGGGGTGGGGAGGCTCATGCGCACTTGACTGCTTTCTAGAAACATCTTCTCCCTCCTTTCCCCAAGTTCATTCCCATAGTCCATTACAGACTAGGGATGTTTCTAGCTATTTTTAGACGATCTTAAAAATACAACCATACAACATATACTTAATTTTCATACTAGTAACTGCCTTTCATAAATTTTACCATTGCAACAGGATAATGGATAAATGCCAAATCTCTCAGTTAGCATTTCATATTATACTTTACTGAATTAGTTTAACAATGGAATAGTCATTAAATATACAAGATAAAAAGCTATAAAAATATTTTTACAGTAAGATGCTATAGCCAATTGTTCTTTTGTTATGCTATAATACCATGAGTAAAGAATAAATGCTTCCTAAATAAACTGAAATAATCATTCAACTGCATTGCAGAAATAAAAGTTAGCAGGTAGGAAAGAATAAACACACAAAAGGTTATGAAAAAAGCATTTAAAGCATGATAAAGTTTACTTTTTTCACATTAACATCCCTTTATTTAACATACAGAATACATTCCATAAAAAAGAATAAACTTTAAAAAAAATTGAAACTAAGATATAAATGTGAATAATGATTGAATGCATTATCATAACTGCCTATATGTAAGGCATACCAAGAACATTTCTGCTGATGCAAGGAAAAGGAAATGACTAAGACGTTTTCCATTAGATCCTCCCTACTCCGCCCTAATTTATCTCCTGCATATCTAACTTTTTCATTAATGCTTAATTACATAAATTTACAAACTGCTACATATTCAAAGACCATTCTATCCTTGTTTAAAGCTAAAGATGGATCAAAAGTTAGAAGTTAAAGAACACTCTTCAAGAATTACCTTCAACTGTCTTGTGAGACATATGTAATTGCTAAAATAAATGCAGCTGAAATTTTAAGTTTATGCTGAAACATAGATGCCCACAAGACTTACAGGCAAAATGAATCTTGTCTCCTGGAAAATGTGATTCCACCTTTCTCTTAAATACACTTCCAGTGCATCCGAGAGAATTTCTTCCATCTCCCCATTTCTTTCTATTTGTCTCTCCAGGGTGTCTGGAGCAGAAAATCTGAGGTGTAAATCAGAGAAACTGCACCTGTACTTTCATCCAGGTACATTTTTGTGGCATAGAAGCAGAAGAAGCCAGAAGCAACTCACTAAGCTGTTTCTTCTGTTCCTGTGCAATAGGAGGAACCCAACATCAGCTGATAAGATATGAAAGGCTTTTAGAAAGCTAATGCTTAAACGAAATGATGCACATCAATAAAATCTTTTGCAGCTCTTGCCAAGCAATTCTATTTAAAAGTCTTAGTCATACGTTCTTGGAGCATAATCATCTTGGTTTACTTATCAGCTAACGAATTACTCAAATCTCATTTCAGATAAGTATGGGAGAGTAACACTGGAAATGTACATGTTACCATCAATGTGTGAAATTAAGCATCTTATAGAATGCCTAGAAAACCTATAAAATGACAAAAATGGGAAAGTATCAAAGTATAAAATGCTTAATATTTCACACTTTTCCTAGGCATTCTATGCAATGCCAAAGGCAAACCAACAAAACATGTAAAATATGTAAAATACTCCCACTAAAATGCCATTCTAGCCTTCCTTGTTGCAACAAGGCCAATCCTTTTTTTTTTTTAGTAAGATGGTCCTGTACATTATTTTGCATTTCTTTCATTTTCATATTTATCTTTTCAAGAAAGGGTTAGAAATTCTAACTCTTTTCATGATTCTCTTTCCATTACTTTGCCTAAATATATCTTGTCATTCTGCATAATGTCTAGGTATTATCTGCCTAGGGAAAGTATATAGTATATTAAAATAACACAGATATTCATATTTTGCCTAAAATGTTACACATTTTATAGATTTCCTAGGCATTCTATACAATGCCAGCTTTTCACACATTGCCACTAACATATATATGATCTAGGCCAGGGGTAGGCAACCTTGGCTCTTTTATGACCCGTGGACTCCAACTCCCAGAATTCCTGAGCCAGCATGGAGTCATAAAAGAGCCAAGGTTGCCTACCCCCGATCTAGACAGTTCTAAATATCAACATTTTTCTATCTATGTTACAAGTTCTATTGTTTTTATATAAGAGCCTTTCTCATAAGATTCACATGAAGAAACTTTCAAAATCTCATTTTCAGAGTCAATACAACAATATAAGACTTCAAGAACAAAAAACACACTAATCTCCCCTCAAAACTGCTTAATAACTGTGCTCTAATTATCTTGGAATTTAAAATTATCCTCAACAAATGAACAGAATCATACAGATACTGAAAACACACATAAAGAATAATAAATACTGTCACAAACCAGGTTCTATTCTGAAGACCTAAGCATTTCAATTACGTGGTTGTCTTGAATGGAGGATGATAAGGACTGAGATAGGAGCTAACTTCTCAGGTATCCACTAGCATTACAAGAGACCAAAAACTTAACTTAGCTGCAAGATCTCAAGTTAGTTGTCAAGAGAGACAGCCATATAAAGTCGAATATAAATAAATATTGATGATGTTGGCATATATTGCTCCAGTATGAGAATCAGGCCAGATGATGAACCAACTATCCCAACAGGTGGGTCCCCGTATGTTGCAGTCCTGTTGCTGGAACAGCCACAGGCTTCAGAATCAACATATTCATTGATGCCACAATGAAATCACTTTTGATTGTCCAGAATGCAAAACTCAGTCTGCAGGGGCTTACATTTCCACCATTTATCACTTGTCTGCAAGTATAACTTTCAAACTTGCTTGCCAAGTACATAGAAAGAAAAAGCCTAGACTTTACCTGCCCATCAGATCTGTGATTGCAGCCTTGGGGATAAATCAAAATGACCCATTTTTTTTCTGGAACTTTTGGCAGCCTTGCATTAGAGATGTCAAGGCCGGTATCTTTTTCTTGTCATGTTTTTTCCATGCCAATTTCTCACCAGCAAACTATCTGGATTGTTCTATCTTCTCCCCTTGGGATGTTTTTCTTGGATATTACATCTGACTTTCACAATGCTATTTCATTGGCAGATGGTCTGTTCTGCTTTCTCCTATGTTTCTCAAACAGCTTGTTGGTCATTAAGCAAATTTTTCAAAATCACAGTTTGGCCAATCCAATCTTCATGGACATTTGTAAAGCTGTATTTCTACAACTGGATGTAAAGCTTTACTTGTTCTCTACCCATCCCTCATAGTCAGATGTAGAGGTAAGGAGGACAAATGCAAATTCAGAATATTTTCACTGCTTCATTGTAATCTAACAGCAAGACAATGGGCATGATCCTTTCTCTATGGATGAGTTTGTTATATAATAATTCAGTTCATTCTTCACTTTGATGAAGTCATTTCAGGCCAACTATAATTGCCACCTGCACTTTTTAATAAACAGTTCCAAGTCTTCTCTTCTTTCAGAGAAGAGAATTATCAGGTTTCTCTGTCCCTCCTTAAAGATCAACCAAATCATGCCAAGGACTTCTACAATTCTTCTTCTGATGTAATATCAGAAAGACCCTCCCCCTGATTATTGCTGGGCATAATGTTTCTCTTTTTACTGGATTTCAGCTTTCTATCCAGCTAAGAAGCTGAATGTCCATTTTATTGCACCCCTCTAACAGCACAGATCATGTACAGTTATCAATAAATCTAAAATATATCCTGTTCTTTACTGTTCTCTCCTGGTCCTGGAATATAATCTTCCATTCAAATGGGCAGGGGGAAAAGAATTCAGTGTAGAAGGCATTTTGACTGTCAACATAGGAGAGGTGGATTTGAATACTTGATCCACTGTAAAAATTATCCATAAACTGAATGTACTTGAGATATGGCAGATGACATTCAAGTACCGCATTTTCTTTAACAGTTCAGTTTGTAACATCTTTATAAGCCCAAATTATCTCACTGGTAATCAAGGTTTTTGTACCTGCCAGAAGTTTTTAATTCTGAGGAATTAAAAGATAGAAACATCCCCTTCGGTGCCATAAAATGATTGAGAGGCCTGAAAAGGAGTAAATCTTTCCAACTCTAGCCAAATGAGAAATGAAAATAGAAGAGGTGGCCTAGTACCCTCCAGCTACCCATTACCAGAAGTAGGGAGATGAAAAATAGGTGACATATCCAGGCTCACAGAGGGAAAGAAAGAGAAAATAGCAAAAGCATTAGTGCTGAAGCTCACAAAGAGCTACTAAATAGAGAGAACTATTATACAAACTTATCTCAATTGCCTCTCAAATCCATTAAGAGACCTGCCAGAATATTCATTCATTCAGAAGGGCAGGAGGAAAGGATTAGAATATTCTAATCTAGCCAAGTTGTATCTGACTTCAGCAGTGAAACTGAATACCGAATAAGGTTTGGAGAATGATGATTTACTATCAACAGCTGGTGTGAAGCTTGACAGGTAGTTTACATAAACCTAATTTGCTAATTTTACACTTAATTTTCTGTGTTAACTCTAATCAGAAGCATACAGAGAAGAGCAACAAAGATGATTAGGGGACTGGAGGCTAAAACATATAAGGAACGGTTGCTGGAATTGGGCATGTCTAGTTTAACAAAAAGAAGGACGAGGGGGGACATGATAGCAGTGTTCCAATATCTCAAGGGTTGCCACAAAGAAGAGGGAGTCAAACTATTTTCCAAAGCGCCTGAAGGCAGGACAAGAAGCAACGGATGGAAACTAATCAAGGAGAGAAGCAACCTAGAACTAAGGAGAAACTTCCTGACAGTTAGAACAATTAACCAGTGGAACAACCTGCCTCCAGAAGTGGTGAATGCTACAACACTAGAAGTTTTTAAGAAGAGACTGGACAGCCATTTGTCCGAAATGGTATAGGATTTCCTGCCTGAGCAGGGGGTTGGACTAGATGACCTCCAAGGTCCCTTCCAACTTTATTATTATTATTATTAATTATTATTATTAAACAGTTAAAATATAACAATTGGGATAAGAAAAATACCCAATAAATTACATCACAGTGTAATAAAATGTATAACCTCAGAATTTTGAGTATATATACAGTGAAGACCTGTTCATTAACAATGTTATAAGCAACATTCCTAGCAATGATATTCTTCAAAAAGAAAAAATATGCATGTTGGAGAAAATCCTACAACACTGAGAATAGTCTGAAAAACCATCAAATACATTTTGCTTTTTATTCTACATGTCAGTTGGGACAATTTCAAGCTTGCACATTTTTGCTCTCACCCTCAATAATTCCCTTCTCTATTTTTTAGTTAACTATAGTCTACTTTCATATTCTATTTTGAATGCTGGGACCATATCTTCTGAGGGTGATATTCTTATCAGAGAAGTTTTTCCAGAATGAAACTAAGCAATTATAGTTGAATATGCAATAGTTGAACATGTAATTTCCCATGGTAAGCAACTAGGTCCTCTGGATAGTTGGGCTGTATAAATACACAATGCACTTTAAAAAAAACCCATTAGTTTTAGATTACTAGCAGTTTAATATCTGAATAGTATTATAAAATCACAAGGATGGCTTGTTAAATCCATAAACCATTCAAACTGACATTAGAAGTTTCCAATGCCTTCCTTATGGCCACTTCTTCATGAACATGGGAAGAGCAAGGAAGAAAGCTAGGTAACAATACTGTACAGTGGATACCTTGGTATTAAGTATTCAGTTTAAGACAGAAACCTTTGTTGTACAAAAATATTTTGATGTTATTTGCAATTGTTTATGAACACTATATTTAGTTTTGGATGCAAAATTTAAACATGTTCTTACATCACATTTCAAATCATAGTTAACACTGACATAAATCTTATTTTCTCTTTAAAGGTCTAAGTTATCTAAACATTAGAGTGTTAATAGTCTCTAATCAATACTATATAACTACCACTATCAAAATAATATATTATACAATATATACTAATATATTACTTACGCCTTAAGCTACATTCATTATCATAAACTACTTAACAGCAGCCATTTTAACATGCTGCAGACTTGTGCTTCATCCAACTGTAGTCCAGCCAGCAGCCACTCTTATTACACCTTATTTTTATTGCAGCTGATAACTGTACAGTAATGCTGCCCCCTCCTTCCATTCATTATGTATTTTGAATTGTAAAGTTGAGGAAGGGATCATCTCACTAATAACCTAGGCTTCTGCAGCATTAGTATATATCAAGAGTGATCACATGATGTTTACATTTTTGCTTATTTTCACATGCAATTTACAATTGGTAATATTTCCAAAGCAGAATTCAGTTCCATTCCTCTAGTGAGTCCTATGATTATAGAGAGATTGTGGCAGACAACGTTAGAAAAACTTTTGACCTGATTACTAACATTTCCCCAAATCAACAGCCTCATATGACATTACCACAGGGAGCTTTTATATACAGAGATTAGAACTGATAGACTAGCTTAATTCAAATAATCATGTTTGCTTGTATCAGTTCTATCACTTCTATCCCATTGATTGGATTTGGGTAGAGCAGGCTAAAGATCTGCCTAATGTTTTCTAGCAAACCAATTAATATCGTTGGTTTTTGTTAATTTAGTTGCAGGTTTGTTGTTTTTATTTTGGTTCCAGGTTACAAACTATCTTGAGTCCCAGACAGTAGATAATAAACAAAGTTTTACACAAATAAAGGGATATTAACATGGTAATTCATACATCTGGAAGCAATGCCAGTTCACTAAAATGTGTCATAATAAAATGCTACAGAGGATACTGTATTGCTGAAAACAAGTAATATTACCTCGCTGCAAATACGCTTTATTTCTGGGACATCTAGTGTGTAACCTTTCCTCCAATTATTCTTAGGTTGCGATGTAAGTTCGTACTGTTTTCAGTGGGACTTGCTTCGAACTAGACACGAATATGAATAATCTGCTAGTCACTCTTTGGTTCACACCAAACTTCTCCAACTCCATTAATAACACGGCTCCTTCCCTTCCGAGACGAGGTTTCACGACCAGAGACATGGCTGGATTCAGCCGCCCTGGGAAATCCTCCTCCTCCGAAGGGCCCTGCAAAGAGCTCTACCTGCCCTGGCCATGCATCCGTTCTACGACGCCACCTCGTTTCGCCAACGACAGCGTGAGAAAAAAAATAAAGTAGCCTCGCCATCTCTACCAACAGGCACCCAAAACCTCTCCCCCGGCCCCCTTTCGCTACGCTACGCACCTCAAACACCACTTCGTCGTCAAACTCCGGTGTCATCCTTCTCCGCCATCCGTTCCCGTCTCCTCAGGCACCATGGGAAAGCGAGTCCGCCGAGCCCGGCGTTATGATCCCCCCCTCCCCACAAAACCCCACCGCGGCTGCCCAACAACTACGGCTACCCAATAGCCACTGCGGGAAGAAGGGGGAGGAGAAGAATCTGTGGTGTTGCTGCGCAGATTGAACGGCAGAGGAGGTCTTTCGAAGCAGGGGGGGCGCCTGCATTGACGGCATTTGGCCTGTAGGGGTCTCTGTGTTGCAAACCGGAGAACTTTGCGAAGACGGCAACGACCGTCAGTGCCCGTTCAATCAGTCAGTTGCGCTCTTCCACTCTTGGCTGCGGGAATATTATGCAGGAACCGGAGCGACGGGCTGCGCTTTTCGGTGGACTTTACCCTTGCATGCAGCCACGCTGAGAAGAATGGTTATGCTTTAAAGAGGGAGAAAGGGCAAAACGCATGGAAGGGAGGCGCCATGAGTTCAGCGGGTGAGTGCTCGGCATAATGAGCGGGGCGCGAAGAAAAGTGCTGGGAACTTTTCTGGGTACTGGCGACCGCCGCCGCGACAGATGTGGAGGATCCAAAGGTTGATTTTAAAAATGCCCCGCAGCCAGCTGAGCATGAGGGGCATAATAGGAGGAAATGGCTTCTCCTCCTCAGCCCTCTCCGCTCCTTGCTCCCGTTCCTTAAAGTCCCAACAGAGATGGGAGGTGGCTTAAGTTAGGGTCTACTTGTGAGAAACTCTTCAGGATTGGAAAATGCAACTCTTTTTCCTTGTCTCGCGTTTGTCTTCAGTTCTGAGTTCTTTGTTTCATTACCCAAAATAGGTAACTTCAACAGTGCTAGTTAGTTTGTTATCCAGAGTTTGGGTAATAAAACGTCTGCAGGAAAACAACCAAGCTCAGAGAGAGCACCAGGGACCCCCTGAGTTCTTTGTTTTCTTATCTTTCCTGAGTGAAAAGCGGGGTGAGTGAGTGAAAAGATCAACTGCCCTAGAAAGAAACAGTCTCCATGACTTGCATGCCCTCATCCACATTTACTTTACTTCGCAGCCCCTGTTCTTCTCTGTTTGTGAGATCTATGTTATTAAGTTTTCCTAGTCGTATTCCTCTGAGTGACAGCAGAGAGTGAAAAAGTAACTTTTCCTGAGCTCTCTAATATTGTCTAATAAAGTTTATTTTTCCCCCTTGCGATCTTATTAATTGGGAGAAGGATCCTTCGGCTGAACTACACTTTCCTTCGTTGTTGCCAGGATTGAAAAGACCGGTGGGCTAACACATCTGGAGGAAAGCTGAAATAAACAAAGCCCCAATTTCCTGCCTTCTGTAGTTGGAAAAGAATCCATTTTTTCTGTTTTCTTTTCCCATCCTTTTTGGATATACAGAGATCACCTTAAATAGACCCAAGAAGTAGTGTCTGGGAAAAAAAGAGACTTTCAGCTTTTTCCAGGCAAGAAGACTTAAGGATTAAAACATTTATAGGATTTGTGTTTTATATCTAAGAATTTAGATCGGTCTTGTTTGTAGCTGTATTTTGGAAGTTGTGTAAGGGAATGATTTAAGGGATCCTTTGTTGAAAAGGTACATAAATACGTTGGGGCAATTGCTAAGGGCAATTTGATATTAATACTCTTTGTTGACATTTTGAATAGTGAATATGTAAGTAACTCTAAAGCTGTTAACTGCAAATAAAAAAGTTCAGGAATGGATTTGTAATAGTAAGAATTTTCTGATTTAAACTGCTGTGCCAATCAAAAAAGGAAGTTGTTTATAATTGTTTTCTTATCTCTGCCTAAGTCATTGGCATAGTTTTTGCTGTTACTTTAATGTGAATGCCATTGCTCCTCAGAGAAAACATACATTGTTTCTTTTTCAAATGTGGGAATACACACAATAATTGGTCTGCAATGTGTTTTAAAATAGTGTATTTTGAAAATAAACCAAAGTTTTTTTTTATTAAAAAAAACCTGGTGATGACCTGAAGATTACGTATTTATTTACTATAGAACAATGGTATACATGTTTATTCAAAAATAAATTCCAGGGGAATCAGTGGAGCTTAAAAGGTGCCTTCACTTGACACACTAAATAGCAGGCTACCCAATTACATTTAAATAGCATATTTTAACAAATACGGCCCTCAAAATTAGTTTATGATCACTGTGTTGTGAAAACAGCTATTTTTGGGGAGCATGTAAAATTGAACTTAATCAGAAAATCAAGCACTAGTAGACATATAATTATGATAGAGTTTCACTTTGGATACTACTTTTGGCCAGTATTTTGTTCACATCATACTTAATTGCAAATAATTGCATTTATAGTTTTCTTCTTGAAGTTAACTTTGGAATTCATTATTTTCTTGTAAATATATATAGAATTGAAGCCATGGCTAAAAACTTATAGTGTGCTTCACTCTGGAGACTGGAGACTGACCTAATAAAATATAATTGTGATATTTTGTTCTTTGGGTTTAGGAGCTGTCAGTACTAAAGTTGCTCTGAATAATAGTGGTTTACTGGGAAACATACTACATTTTCATTAGCAGTGAAGTAAACAATTGGATAAAAAATAGTTGTTAAGCAATTTCATTGTAAAGTATGTACATACTTACCTATATAATTACCTCTTCATGTTGTTTTACTGTGATGAAGAAATGGAACATGAGATGGTTTATCTGGATACAGATATTTTAGTCTGTTTCTGTAAACATGTATATACTCTTCTCATATTTGTATGCTGTATTTTATTAGTATATAAAGTTGTACATTAGTATTTATGAACTCATTTTTGTATGAACTAACCAGAATTGCATGATTATGCAGCTTCCTTTTTTTCTATGCAGGAATAAATAATATTTCTATATCAGGAATGAGTACAGTCATACTAGCTAATGATAGACATGAAAAGTGGCATGGAAAAGTCATAGAATCAATATAGCCATGGTAGTCTAGAAATTTATGGGCCTTTGGAATTTAAATGCATACTGAAAGCACCACTAGATTTTTGATAGTGATTGTTGTCTATGGGATTAAGTCTATATAGGAGTAAAACTGAAACTCTTATCTGTTATCCATTTGGTGACGCTGACAAATAGTTTATATTCTGAGTGAGCTCTGGACTTTGTAAACTATCACTAGGTCTAATTGCTACTTTTTTTTTTTAGAACTACACTTGTATGAGATGCAATGCTAAATACATACATTTACCATTAATGGTAAATGTTAATGCTATTTTGCTTTAGGTGTCTTAATATTTAATGCAACTTTCATTGTGATATTTCTTATTTTTTTAAGTATATAACAGTGATGGCGAACCTTTTAGAGACCGAGTGCCCAAACTGCAACCCAAAACCCACTTATGCATCGTCGGGTGCCGGGTGGGTGTGGCCCATTGGGTGGGCATGGCTGCGGTGGTAACGGCAGGCTGGGTGGGACTAAAAAGTTCAATCAATCAATCAATTCCAACTTTGCAAGATCTTTTTTTCCCCGCGAGAAGTTGAAATTGACTGATTGATTGAACCTTTTTTTTTTGCACACGGCGGCGGCCTAAAGCGAAAAGGTTTTATAAAACCCAGCTGAAGGGCTAGGACTGGAGCGATGGCGCGTGCCCACAGAGAGGGCTCTGAGTGCCGCCTCTGGCACCCATGCCATAGGTTCGCCACCACTGGTATATAACATACCTTAATCAAGATCAGGAGGGCCAAGGCATTAGATCTGAATTTCTTTCAAGATATCTAATGATTTGCAATAAATTGATAAATTTACTACAAATCATTTGATATCTTGAAAAAATTGTGGTTAAAAACATCACCTTCCTTCTAAATTAGGCTGCTCTAATGAAGCTGATTTGGAGCTTATCAGAAGTGTCTTTTTGTTTGCTGGGGCCTGGCTTTGAGGTGGCTTTGAAGAAGCAATACAGAACTGACTTTTAAAATAGTAGAGTATTACTGTAAAGCAGGGCTTTTCAACCTTTTCACCCATTGTACCACTTTTAGGATATGGCAATATCCGAGTACCACCAGTCACCTAGCAAGGTGTCAAAAACTTGATGACCCCCCCCAAAAGTGATAAAGTACAGGTAGTCCTCGACTTACAACAGTTTGCTTAGTGACTGTTCGAAGTTACAATGGCACTGAAAAAGATGCCCCCCAAGCCACAGCCAAGCAAGACACCTGCCTGCCCATCCAGCGGCGCTCTTCCTCCTGTCCAAGGTTTTCATTGTTGTGAGCATTTCTGTTGAGGATTGGCAGCAGGGGTGGGGTGGGGGTGTTTGGTTTTTATTCCCCCCCATCTGCTGGGTGGTTGCAGCAGGTTTTGGTCACTTCACATGACCCTGGGACACTGTGACCATCATAAATATGAATCAGTTGCCAAGCATCTGAATGTAAATCACAAGACCCTGGAGAGGCTGCAACATTCCAGCTGATTGGTGCTTCTTCAGGGCTCAGCAGAAGCACCAGGATCAGCGCCGAGCTCCAGCTGGAGCCTGGCGCTGATCCTGGCGCTTCCGCTGAGCCCTGACAGCCCTGCAGCTCCAGCCATCTCTCACTCAGGCTTGTGCGGTGCTGCCAGAGGTTCAGCTCATTCCCCTCCCCCGCTACCACTTTTCTAGGATGGTCACGTACCACCTGCCAGGTGCCAATGTACCACAGGTGGTACCCGTACCACTGGTTGAAAAGCCCTGCTGTAAAGGACTAATTAGTAATTATATTATTCGATCAAGCCCATATCTCTTACTTTTTATTTCTTGCCATATAGTTGTTGCATAGTTGTCTGTAGGTATATTTTGGAATATTTTTAAGTTTCTTCATTTCTGCTTAATTTTTTTTACAGATTCATAACTGCCATATGAATTGTAGAAAGAATTGCTTTTGCTTTCAGTAATGTTATATATTTTCCTAAAGCAATATTGGCGATAGAAGTAAAAAGGAAGTGCAACAAACATTACGTTGCTACTAAACAGCTATTTTTAATAAATAGAGGTAGTCGTCAATTTGCAATCATTGGTTTGGTGACCTTTTGAAGTTACAATAGCACTGGAAAACTGACGATACTTGCACTTACAACCATCACAGCATCCCTATGGTCATATGATCAAAATTTGTGTGGTTGACATTTGAAATGTATTCATGATGATTGCAGTATCCCAGGGTCATATGATTACCATTTGTGACATTCCCAGCCTGCTTCCAACAAGCAAAATCAATGGGGAAAGTCAGATACCAACCTTGGAAGGATGGAAGGCTGAATCAACCTTGAGCCAATTGAACTCCTGCAGTGTGCAGAATTAGCCTGCAGTACTGCATTCTAACCACTATACCGCCACGGCTCCTGGTAGAAGCCAGTCAAGACAAAACTAGCATTGTTCTGGAATTGAAAATCAGCTTCAGATCTCGATTTTAAAGTTGTTTGAAAGCTAGGCAGAGGTAACATTGTGTCATAGTTACTTCTGACATTGCAAGAGATAGAGCGTATGTGTTAAGATCTGCTTCTACTTTTAATTCTCATTAATTGAAGAAAAGTGTTGTTTTCGGTGTTCTTTTTGCGGAGTATTCTTCTAAACTAAGATGTTCATTGAGAGGCAAAATACATGATTATGAAGAGAGAAGATTAAAAGTCTGTCCAAGTTTCTTTTTTTAAAAAGCTACTCTTGGTTGAGCACTATAAGTATGTTACTGTTTTCAGGTACATTAAATTGGAAGAAAACTTACTTAAATGCAGTTGGCTTAATTCTTGTAGACATTGCATAAGGTTGCACTCTTATAATTTTGGTGCTTATAGAATTTCTATTTCTTTTCAGATTGTGTTAAGTTAGTGTTATTTCCTGTTAGCTTTGGCTTTAGGTTAATTATATATTTTCTAGGATTTGCGGAGCCACCTGAAAGGATTTGTTTATTTTTTGAAAATGGCAGTTAGTAGTTTCAGCAGTGGCGCAGCTTGTATGAACCAGTGGAGGGTTTTTTTCCCTAACTGAAACTCAATAAATTTTCTGTTTAGAATAAATATTAGTGCTGAAGTATTAAAGTATTAAGATAGGCTTTATTAGAATATAATAGAGCTGGAAGGGATCTTGGAGGTCTTCTAGCCCAGCCACCTGCTCAAGCAGGAGAACCTATACCATTTCAGATAAGTGACTGTCTAGTCCAGGGGTTCCCAACAGGGGGTGCTCACACCCCTTGGGGGTGCTAGACAATATTTCAGGGGTTGCGAAAACTTGGGTTTAGAAGTTTCAAAATTATAGTGTATATGCATAATTCATTTTGAACTTTTGTAAGGGGTGCGAGAATATATCAGAAGCGTTCTAGGGGAGCGGGGTATAGAAAAGGTTGGGAACCACTGGTCTAGTCTCTTCTTAAAAACTTCCAGTGATGGATCGCCCATGATTTCTGAAGGCAAGCTGTGAGGCTTCAACATTTATTTAATTTAAACCCACTTTTCTGCTCAGAAAGGCATTCAAGATTGTTTGTCCTTTTTATTATTTTAATTTATACTCCTTTTGGGTTTTGAATATATTTGGTCATTTTCTAAAATTTTACATGGTAACTATTTACCTTTTCTCCCTTTCTCCTTCCCTTAAAGTTCTAAAGAACATCTTCTGGGATTTTGTGAGTCATTTCCTTTTATGTTTACACCTTCAAGCACCTGAAAGGAATCACAGCCATGTTACAAGCAGCATCAATATTTTTTTTAAAAAAGCTTGCAACAAACTGGAAGAAAAATTGATTATATTCTGGTGTATTTTTGTTGTGCGTAATGCTAATAGCTATTATGGGAGAACAGTGGTTAGGAAACATTTAAATAAGAATTTAAGAAAAAAAATAAACTTATGACTAAATAAAAGAAAAATTTTGTAATGAAGATTGAAGAATACTGCTTCACTGGCAAAAGTAAGGGAAGTATTTGTTGAAATTCCCTTTGTGTATAAGAAATTGCTTTTATTCTGAGATTTTACAGATAGTTTTTACATTTGAAAGCAACCACTGAGAGATTATTTACTATCATGATTGAGCAAAGAAGTCTGAAGCATTTTGAAGGAGAAATGAATTGTTAAAACCCCGCTGACTGTGATTCATAATTGATAAAACTTTTTTTAGAATATATACTTTATTAGGAAAATCAAAAGGCAAGTTTCAGCCTGGGCTAAATTGAACAATATAGGAGTCCTGCATTAATTAGAACTGTAGGTGGCTGCTAAACAATTTGGGGACTTTCCTGTGAAAAATATTATTTTATGACATGACTCTTCCCCTTAATTTGTAGAACCGAAATTGGTGTAATAGAGTCATGACATAGGGTAGATTGAGAGAATAAATATGTATTGAAAATGCAACTTGAGACAATGGAAGCATTAAGCTAGAATTTCTAAGTATGCAAATTTTCATTTTGAATGCTTGCATAAAATGGTTACAATAAAGTAGGTATATTTAGGATTACGGTTAAAAGGCTATTTTCGCTTTTAAATAAGGTGGTTTGCTTGAGGGAAGGAAATTTTTAGTCATCAGCTTAGAGTAGTTATGAATATTTGCAGAAAAGGTAGCAGGATTTCTGTTTTGGGTAGTGTAAAAAATGATCTAAATTTAGTTTTAAAGGTTACATATGGATTGATAAACCAATTGTTTATAATATCTTGTAGTCACTAACATTGGACAATCTATCTTTCATCAGAGAGTATACTATCCAGATATTACAATATGTGACAAACTTAGAGAAAGGAGGGTTTGTTTATCTTTGAAAGCAGATGTAAAGGCAAAAATGCTATTAGTATGACAGGATTATTCCAAAATAACTTAATTTTCTCCAAGAATCTACTTTCTGCAATTACTGTGTGATACCAGGAAAACATGTGTTTGGTGTAAGGAATTGCAGACAGATGCTATAATTAAAACACCGTATATTCCAGAACACTTCTTTGCTTTTGAATATAAAATGCTATAGGCGATTTGATATATGTGGGTGCTACTGTTTAAATTTCACTAATTGGATTAAACCCAGGAAAAGTATAAAAGCTTCCTTATTCTCACTACAATTTTCTGGGGTAATTTAAGGTGAGAGGTGGTGATGACTTAAAAGTAATCTTATGAGCATTCCATGGTCAAATAATAATGAATCCAACTCTTCCCAACACTGCAATATTAGTTAAATTGGAAAGTTCTCTGAAAGAACTATCTACAAATAGGTCTGTGGTCCATTAGTGTTGATTGTTTCTTAAATTGTTATAAGTTACATTATTTATATCAATGTTTTATGATTAAGAAAGAAAAAGCTTGGAAGTTAAAACAGAGTGTGATTATTATGACAGAACTTGTTTGTCCTGAATATTAAAAAAAAATGAGACCGATGTTGAAAATTGGAAATGATGCATTGTCTTCAGGTTTGCTCGGTAGCCTAGATTTTTTAGTTTCAGAAGAGGGAAGAAATCTTCAGTTGCCAACTGGAGGATATAGTATTGGTTTATGCACGTAGCTTTCTACAGAAAGGTGGGATTTTGATTTCTAACAAATTAAAAGCCTAACAACAATTTTTTAAACTTCTTTTATTATGGCCAAATTGAAATAACCTTTTAGACATGGCTAGTGCATTAAAAATAAAATATGATAGAAAATACTGTAGAAGCTTCAAAACTGGGAGCATCTCTTTGCCAATTGTGTAGGGTAAGCTGTTAGGATTTGTAATTCAACAACATCTGGTAGGTCACAGGTTCCTTAAATTGAATGACAATCTTTAGACAAGTTAAGCAAACCATTTGGCAAATTCACATATTAGCTGAGCTTCCGTATCACAATAAGTTATGTTATGGCCTGTCTCATGTATTTTTAGCAATTTGGTTTCTTCAGTATAGTTGAGAACTTAGCGTATTGTATGAACCTATTTGTGGTACATATGCTCCCCCCAACAACTTCTATATGAAATTGCTAGGGGAGGTCATCTACCTGTTTGAGCTTTGGTGTCACCACTATACTGATGATATCTGATTATATCTTTCATATCTGGACTGGCTAAGTGAGGTTGTCAGGATTCTATCCCAGGGCCTGGAAGCTGTGCAGGTTTGGATGGGGAGGAACCATCTCTGACTCAATCCTACCAAGACCAAGTGGTTGTGGATAATTGGGTCGTCCAGATCTGAGTATATTCCATCTTTGGTCTTGGATGAATTAGCACTTCCCCCTTCAAGGTTGGTGCACAATCTAAAGGTCTTCCTGGACTGGCAACTCTTGCTTGAAGAACAGGTGACAGCTGTGGCCAGGAAGGCCTATGTACAATTTCATCTGATACTCCAATTGCACCCTTTTTTAGATTGTGCCATTTAGATCAAGGGTCCCCAACCCCTGAGTTGTGGCGCATTACTGGGCCATGAGCCGTTTGGAACCAGACTGCAGAAGCAGCAGATGAGCACATGCGTGCATCCCTATTTATGTGAGCAGCAGGCAAGCACCTGTGCGCGGAACTCCATTTGCACGAGCAGTATGCATGCCCACCCCTTGTGCAAATGGAGCTGCACACATACATGCGCTTGCCAGCCGCTCACACATAATAATTCCCTCTTGGCAAACAAACATTTAGAGTCACTCAGGACAGTGAGATAGGTGGCATATCAAATAAACAAACAAACAAACAAACATAATTAAATCATTAGCACTAATGTTCCTTATCATTTGTTGAAGTTTTTCATTACAGAGAGATCTATTTCCATAAAGTATGAAGGCTTGCATTTTATAACTTACACAATATTATTCTGACCAATCTAATATTTCTCTTTTTTTTCTTTTCCCCTCCTTTCTAGAAACTAAGAAGCCACCAGTTGCCCCAAAACCAAGACTGGTGATAGGACACAAAACAGTACCGCCTCCTGTAGCACCAAAACCAGAAGTTGTGGTGGTGGATGTTTTGCAGTCCTCAAGAAAAACAAAGCCAGTGATAGCACCAAAACCAAAGGTGCTTAAATGCTCGACTGTTCCTGAAGTTAAAACTGTCCCCACTTCCATAAGGAGAAATTTAAAGACTTTAGAAGATCACAAAAAAGACTCTTCTGAGTACTTGCTTCATCTGAATTATAAAAATGGGATTCCAACAGACAACGCGGCTTATATTATATCTCTGTGTTCTTGCAGCTTTGAATGCATTCATAAATGTGGAAATAGGGAGGATACACACAAAAATGCAACCATTTTTGAACAGTTAGAAAACCTAGAGAACATTGATATAGATGAACAACCATCATCTCTAAAACGTGGGACAATATTTGAAAGCAATAATGAAAACAACTTAAATAACTACAATATCGTCTTAAAGGCTAATGATATAGAGGAAAAACTTGAAGATGTTATGATACAAAATGTTTTCCCTAATAATGGCCATTTGAGGCAAAAACATTTAAGTGAACTTGAAACAGTTAATACTATTAATTCTAACAAAAATGTTAAAATAGAATTTACAGACTTTTCTCCACCTATATTCAATATTGAAGAACTTAAGGACAGATCAGATAATGATGCGAAGTTAGCTGCTGTTGAATCTGAAATGTTAGAAGTTCCTCTTTTGACTGAAAACAACAATAATTGTTTCTCTTTGAGTAATCCAGCACATATGGAAAAAATGGGTGTGGATAATACATCTATGATACCTTGCAAAAAAGACAGTGACAAACTTTCATTTGGAACCAACTCTGTAATATCAACTAAATCTTTTCCAATTCCAAAACCAAGAAAGCTACACACTCCCTGTCTAGTTCATCAAGATGGCGTAGATGTTTCAGAAGAGGATGAATGTGATAGTTCTGGGATTCATGAGTTTTCCATTAAGAATACAACAAAAATTAATGTTCTAGTTCAAAGTGTTTCCTATAAAAATCAGGAACATAAAAGTGCAGTGGATAAATCTGAAGTACCTTCATATTCTGTAAGAAAATTACATCCAACATCAGAATCTACTGATTCCAAAGAATTGATTCCACCAAGCCAGTCTTCTGAAATTGTACATGAACACTGTCAATTCTTACAAAATATTGGGCATTCTTCAGACCTTAATTCAATAAACCCTTCCATTAACATAATGGACGATAACAGTATGTTGGCAACTGATGCTAAAGAGACTGGCTTTGTAAGGTGTAGTAACCTATCAATGAGTTTGCCTAAACAAATAAAATTATCATGCAATCAACCTTTATCTGCCTTGATGACCCTTGATAACTCTGCACAAAAAAAGGATGCTAAAGATGCTTACTTAAAAGGTGAAAGTTCATCTCGAATCATTCCTCAGAAACCTCAAAGACATGGCATTGCTGTAGCTGGGCTATTGAAAAAATCTGCATCAGAGGAACTGTTAGACACAAATGCTTACTTTTCTAGTGAAAATAAAACTTTGGAGGCTCCTTTGGGGGGGGCTCGGATAAGGCATTTCTCAGGCAGAGAAGAAAATGCAGTCCTATTGTCTGATACACTAACACCACCTTTGGAAAAACCAGTTTGGAAATTACCTCATCCTATTCTTCCATTTTCAGGAAACCCAGAAATCTTAAAAAACACAAAAAATGCAAAAAAAGTGGAAAACCTCAGCACTGTAACAAAACCTCGAGCCAAATCCTTGTCTTCTGTAGATATGGACAGAATACACAAGCCTCCAAAAGAACCTCAAAAGAAAAGCTCACTAAAAAAATTCCTAAACATGAAATGGTCTGTTTGGATGTTGAAAAGTGACTTCCAGAAATTTCTGGCAAAGGGCACACAGTCTACAGATAATGCCAATGGGAATATTCTTAGCAGAGAAGGGCCTGGCAAAAATGGGAATGCAACTACCATGGCAAATGGAAGGAAAACTAAACCGGCAAAGGCACATTCAGCAGAAATAGGCAGCTTTTTCTCACAAAAGGGAAAACAAAAAATCAAAGGTCGGAATGAAATTGAAATCAATCAAAGATCAAAGTCTTTAGATGAACAGACTTTTTCATTACAAGGACACTTGAGTTCTCTTACTCAAGACAACATACATGAATATGAAAATGCGAGCCATTACGAAGAAATCCCAGAATATGAGAATTTGCCTTTTGCAGCTACTGATAAAAAAATATGTTTTGACAGGCAAAATTCTAGTGGTGCTGAAAATCAGGATGCTAATATGTATGAGGTGGAAGAGCTATATGAACCTACAGGGAATTGTTTGGAGTTTGGCAGGTAAGGTGCTAAAATGGAAAATGTATAGGTGTAAGTACGGGTGTGATTTTTCCATTGCATCAATCTATATTGATTGATGTGTACAGTCACCTATTGTGGTTTGTAAATTGTTTATGGCATAGCATTATGCATGAAAGCCTACTTTTTAAAACTACAATTAGCATGATATGTGAAACATTTTATTATTGCTGCCATCTCTATGCTCTAAATAGTTTTTAACTTATCCAGAAGCATAGTTACATAGTTATATCTCTATATATGTCTGAATCACTTTTATTATTTTACTGATATGTGGTTAATAAGAGAACTTTTATTGGTTGCTGTTATTGGTTACTTTTCCATTTTTATATTTCGTTTAAATACATACTTTTCTTTTCTTTTTTGATGGATCACTGGCTTGATTTTGTCTGAAGGCAGTTTATGGCATAAGCAATTTGACTTTTTGAACAATAGTTAACTTTTATCCTAATCCACGAGAAAATGTCCTTAAGCAGCTGAATGTGGAAATATAATGATTGGACATCCATATGAACAACTACAAACCTGAACTAAGTTTGATGAAGTGATTGCAAACTTGCATACAAATCTCACTGATGACTTCACTGGATTTGAAGATGATATATATATATATATTATTAATTGATTGATTTAGTAAATTTATATGTCTTCCCCCAATCACAGGTTACTCCAGATAGCTTACAACATTAAAAATCCACACCATAAAAACCTATACTTGTTAGAATTATAAAATTGTCTAGTCTCAAAACAGAAATTGCTATATTCATTTGGTAGATGTTGAACTTTTTTCCTCTTTAATTTTCTGCTTTAAACATGGTACCTGATCAAATAAGTATAATAAATTGCACTGTTTGTATTGGCTCGTTATATGGTACCATGTTAAAACTATTGTTTTTTAAAAAAACATAACTGACATAGCCTCAACTTTTTTGACAACTTAAGAACTGTTTGTCAACTGGAAATGTATATAGCCTGTGAGAACTGATGTTTGAAAGTGAGATGTTGCTTGACTGTAAATTTGAGGTCCGCTCAAGTAAATGTTTTTTATTATAAACTATTGGCAAAATATAACCAGGAATCTATTTATTTGCTGGATACGGCTAGAACAGGGGTATCAAACTCAATTTCATTGAGGGTCGCATCAGCATTGCGGTTGCCCTCGGGGGGGGCGGGGTGTGTGTGGCCAGGGTGGGTGTGGCCTACTGAGTGGGCATGGATGGAATGGGTGTGGCCTACTGAGTGGGCATGGATGGAATGGGTGTGGCCTACTGGGTGGGCATGGCCAGCTCTACATCGTTCGCATCAATGGTGCCTGTGGGGGCCTGGGCAAGAGTGGGACAGATCTGAGGGTCTCTGGCAGAAGGGAGTGGGACCAGGACCACTTCCAGGTGATGATGCATTTCTTCATTTCTCACAAAGGGTGACACCTCCCCAGCATGCACCCAGGGGGCGGGGCCGACGCAGCAGGGGCTGGTTCCTCGCTGTTTCTAGACGGCCTTGTGGAGCTGAATGCATTTCAGCATAGATGGCCACCACAAAATTGTACATTGGCTCCCTCCCGGACGGCCTGGGCCAGAGCCAAGGCAGCGGGGGCCGTTCCCTCACTGTTTCCAGGATGGCTTCGCGGGCCACATGAAACCACTTAGCGGGCTGCATCCGGCCCCCAGCCTTGTGTTTGATATGTCTGGGCTAGAATAAAACTGTTACTACTTTAAAGCTATAATTAAGAAAAAGTGCTAAAATCAAATATTCTCTTAAAGAGGACTTGTATTCTACTTAAGTATTTTGTATATCTCCAGAAAATGAATAAACTGTGATACTTTTGAGAGAATATGTAGATCAATCCAAATCTCATAAAGACATAGCATATACTAAAAAAGATTAGTTAAATTCAAATCGTGTAGAACTATTTAGTGAGGACAGGAAATAGTTCTTCAAGTAACAGAAAATATGTAGTGATGCAGAAGTCGTTTTCTCCCTGCATGGCATAGAATTTGTAACTGAATGACTAAATTTTAAACTTTAACTGATCTAAAGAATGTATTGTTTCTAGAAAGTGTTTGCTTTTGGCCAATAGAACTGCTAATGCTTTTTACAGATAAATTGAATTAATTCTAGAAAATTGTATAATAACACTAATCTGATAAATTGTATAATAACACTAATCTGATATTTATAAAATATTACCTTGAACATATCCAGTTCAGTCAAAAATGATCAAGGTCAGTTTTCTCTCTCTCTCTCTCTGTCTCTCTCTTTTTATCTTTCTCTCTTTATCTCTCTCTCTATATATATACACACATACACACATCTCTCTCTCTCTCTTTCTCTTTCTCTTATCTCCTCTCTCTCTCTCTCTCAGAGAGAAAGAGAGAGAGAGAGATACACATATATTTCCATAGTCGTTGTTTCCAAATTTATAATTTAATAGACTTGATGCAAAAAATAGATTTGAAAGGAAGAAGGAAAAACTATTTGTTGTAATGAACTTACCATGATTTTTTTCATTATTTGCCACGATCAGTCTCCAGACTATGATTTTGTAACTATGTGCCCTTAAATATTGAAAAACGAAATCTGTAAAAAGTAGATTTAGCCCATGAATCAAAACAATGTATTGCCTGAATAATGTTTGAATTTAAATACCTGGAATTTATCTGGAACAGATAAAGATGGGGAAATAAAGAGAAAATTAATCCTAGGGAGTAAATTAATAACAAAAGCATATAACATCTTGGAGGATGATGATATACCATGATGAGAAAGGTCATAATAGTGAAAAACATTATCTTCCAGTGGTAAAACATGGTTGCGATAATTGGACACTAAGAAAAGGTGAAAGAAATTAGACTGCAGGTAGTTCTCAACTTAACGACCACAATTGAGCTCCAGATTTCCATTGCTAGGCGAGACAGTTGTTAAGTGAGTTTGCCCCATTTTACAATCTTTCTTGCCACGGTTGTTAAGTGAATCACTGCAGTTGTTAAGTTAGTAACATGATTGTTAAGTGAATGTGGCTTTTCCATTGAGTTTGTTTGCCAGAGATTTGCAAAAGGTGGTCCCATGACCCTTGGACATTGCAACTGTCATAAATACAAGTCAGTTGCCAAGCATCTGAATTTTGATCATGTGACCATGGGGATGCTTGGCAACAATCATAAATGTGAAAAATGATCATAAGTCACTTTTTCAATACCATTGTAACTTTGAATGGTCACTAAATTAATTTATTGTTGTTAACAACAACAACAACAATAATAATAAGTAGTAGTAGTAGTAGTAGTTGGAAGGGACCTTGGAGGTCATCTAGTCCAATCCCCTGCCCAGGCAGGAAACCCTATACCATTTCAGACAAATAGCTGTCCAGTCTCTTCTTAAAAACTTCCAGTGTTGGAGCATTCACAGCTTCTGGAGGCAGGATGTTCCACTGATTAATTGTTCTAATTGTTGTAAGTCGAGGACTACCTGTACTGTCAGTCCTTTGAAGTAGGCAAGGACAAATAGAACAGCAAGAATTTCAGGAATCTCTTCTTTGTTGTAAGGTAGCATAACAAAATCTTCAAAGATAACAGTTTCACTCTACCACATTTTATGAGAAACAAAATAAAGGCGGGGCTATGATGAGTTTCTCTCCCAGGCTTTTCTTTTTTCCCAGGGCTGACTAATTCTTTTTCTTCTCCCTTATTGGTTCATAGCTCCCTTCTTCCTACTCAAGCCAGGTCTACATACTTTAACATCTGTTTTGAATTATTGATTTTGAAATAGAATCAAGAGTATCATGGACTGCAAGAACAAACAACCAAATATGCAAGACAAAACTTGTATATTTGGAGCACCTGGCTGGATAATAAATAATGGATTAGCAAAAAAAATATGTGAGCCAGGTTGAGGAAATAGAAGAAAGGAAATACAACAGATAAATTTGGATAGATGGGATCAAAAAGATTATTGGAATGTCTATGGAAATGCTATACATTATTACTAGAAGCAGGTCAAGACATAGCATCTGTCTCTACAGTCATTGGAATAAAACTGTCCTCTGAAGTTAGCATGACAAAAATCTAATGCAGTATTCTTTTATTTAATTGAGTTAATTTGCTGTAAAAGTAAAATCAAGTAATTACATTCAGCAAACTAGAATGCTTCCTCTAGGTATATGAGAAGATGTGTTGGTTTATAGGCTGTGACAAACTATTTTTCATCAAAGAACAGTGTAATGACTCAGTGGTGATTTATTTCACATGACTGCTTATGCAGAAGTTTCTCTTTCCAAAAAGAAAAAAAAGAGAAAGAAACCTTACTATGTGGTAATCCTTAACCTGACAGCGTGGGAGATGTTTTAATTGAGCCTAGTATGCTATATTTTTAGCTTATATATTGAAATACATTGATATTCAGAATTAACCTTTTTGGGGATCTCTCTTGAAATCAGTATGTGAGAAATTCTGTGACCACAGAATCTGGCCTTTCTGGGTGTTTGACATTTGCACCTTCTGTTATGCTTTCCAATATAGCTTCATGTGTTCAATATCTTTATTTTAAGGCAGGGATTCTCAGACTTTGGGATATCACAATTCTTTAAAATGAATTTTACAACCCTTTATGAATAAAACTAATGGTTTTACTACGGAAATATACTTTGATTATATTTATGTGGATGCATATGCCCAAAATAATCTTTTATAATATGAATAATAATTTTAAAAGTACAAATTGTTGATTTACCATTTCTTTATGCAGGAAGCAGTATAAAATTCATTTATAATTTAGTAATTCTCAGAAACCTAAGCTCAATTATGGTGCCTGAGGCACTTTTTAAAAGAATTGTAATACTTTAAGTTGCTTATGATCTTAGCTATTTGAGCTGTTGCTTAGGGCCACACCTCAGGCAAATAACCCTCATTTGTCTCCGTTCATACAACATCCTAAATTAGAATGAAACCACAATTTAATTTAGTGAGAACCTCTTATGGTCTACATAATGTGTCCCAGAATCATAATGCCAGATAACACATCCATTCTGTGCCCAAATATTCTAGAGCTTGGAATATTAGAGCCTTGTTTAATTTTAAAATATTTTCAGGCAATTATTTCAATTTTCATATTTTATTTGCAGCAGCATAGCTATGAATTGCACAAGGTAAACACTTTCTACTAGGAGTATTGATGTGATAAATGAGTTTATACCATTTTATGCTTAACTCAAAATACAATGCCATGCCATATTTTTGATGCTAACTTAATGTGCTTACTAGTATGCTACTGCAAAATATTTGGTAAGGTTCTTATTAGGCAACATTTAAAACATTTCATTATTTAATATTATTACAGGAGATCAGTATATAAGATAATCCAATTAAGATAATTACAGCTAATGAACAATTATGATATTTTGGGTTATTTTTATTTATTAAGAAAGTATATCCTAAGTTCTGAGCTGGCTGGTACTTATATAATACAGCAGATAACATTAATATTTGGATAATGTATATTTTAACTGTGCCTTCAGAAACCTTTGAATATCAGTATGCTTTTGATTGAAAGTGAGTATGGGTAAAAATGATTTTGAAGTCATTAGAAAACAATAAAAAAGCTCATCTCTCATTATTGTGGGACAGAAAAATGAATGATATAAGGCATTTTGACATTTTACCAGTAAAGATAAAAATTTTAAGACATCCACCAAATAAGGTAATTTATAAAGAGACTTGGATGATCACATTAACAATTGTGATTGAACAAGATTTGTTTTCCTTTGTGAAACTGTTACTTCTTTCTTTGTGGATTGTATTACACAATTTATAGTTGTGTTAATAGTTAATAGATTTCTACAGTGAACAGCATTATGTGCTTCAGCCAACAATTAGATGGAACTTTGCTTATGTTACACAATGTTGTAGGTCATCAGCAGAACGTGATGGATCAGAATTGATGTTAGAAGATATACATTCAGATGATGAAATAATGCCAAGAGACATGAACAGTTCTGATGATGATGATGATGATGATGATGATGATGATGATGATGATGATACCAATTCAGATTCCAGTAAAGGGGAGTCTGATGCACAAGAAAACAAGCAGGTAAGACTAACATTTAGTTACATAATCTATTTTGTCATGAGTTTTTAGAGAATATTGTAGCAGTTGGAAAAAATGAAATCAATAGAAAAACGGAGTATGCCATGACTTCTTTTATTAGAGAAAAGACAATATTTATATTTATTGATGCCTGGAAACATCTTTTCCCAAGTTTTTATGAAACCCCAATATTTTTATAAAAAAATGAACTTGTATTTTATGGTTTTGATGATTAGACAGGATAGATAGTAGAAAGAAAGAAGTCGTGAAGTAAGTTTAAAGAGTGAGGCTAAAATATATTTCTAACTGCTGTAAAAAATAGCAGAAGCCACTTCTTTATGTTTTTTTCCTTTATCTCTTTATCTCTTGCTTTTCTTCTACAGGTAGTCCTCGACATATGACCACAATTGAGCCCAAAATTTCCATTGCTAAACAAGACAGTTGTTAAGTGAGTTTTGCCCCATTTTATGACCTTTCTTGCCATGGTTGTTAAGTGAATCACTGCAGTTATTAAGTTAGTAACGCAGTTATGAATGAATCTGGCTTCCCCATTGACTTTGCTTGTCAAAGATCACAAAAGGTGATCACATGACCCAGGATATTACAACCATCATAAATACATGCCAGTTGCCAAGCATCTGAATTTTTATCATGTGACTGACTACAAGGATGTTCCAACAGTTGTAAGGGTGAAAAGCAGTCATAAATCACTTTTTTCAGTGCCACTGTAAAATTCAACAGTTACTAAATGAATAGTTATGAGTTGAGGACTACCTGTATTTTCTTATTGCACTTTTTTTTTGTTCATTCTTTGTTTTACTTTTTTTATTCTAAATTAGTTTGCTGCAATACTTATTATTGTTCTTAACGTGTGTGTGTGTGTAAAAATAAAATCAGCTGTCAGTTAATTGAATAGTCATCTGCATATGGAACATTATGCAACTGAATATAGAAAACAGCTGCACACAGTAAAACTATAGGAGAAATTTTATGTATAAAAATGTTGTCTAAAATACACATAATCCAGTTTTTTTACCCTTCCTATGTTGCTTTTTTAATATTTGCTTTTATTTTTAGTTTAGGGCAGCTGGAAAGAAAACAAAGGTTTATCATATCGCTAAGGAAATCATGAGCTCAGAGAAAGTGTAAGTTATCTGAGTGGTACTTAATTAAATCTACTTTGCTTTTAACCTTTCCCTTTCCTTTTCTCCTGAGATGTTTTTGTTCTTCTTTTGTCAATAGGTTTGTAGATGTTCTAAAGCTTCTGCACATTGTAAGTATTTAATTTTACTTTTATAAACATATGTTTAGTTTATAAACATCTTAGCTTAATCATCTCTGTAAAGTCTTTAGATTCAGAGCTAACAGTGCTAAAAATGAGCACATGATAGAAAAGAATTTATATACATTCCCAGAAAGGTGAAAATGTAGTAGAACCAGAGGTTTGTTTTTGACATCTCAACATTCTTCATGTGTGTGTACAAAGGTGAACCATCACAAAATAGGGAAATATAATGTAACTATACTGTATAATGTTATTATATTAATTTAATCTAATCATAGTTGTGATCCATAAGCCATGAAGTCATATAAAATGTGGGATTATATGGAAGATTAGTTTATGATAATTTATGCAATTAAATGAGAGCAGAATACAATGTTTTATAAGGTGCATTAGGAGCACATGTTGCATATTATTATTTGACAGTGGAAAATAGTAAAATGATATCTTGTTATTTATTTCATTCTTAGAATGTTTAGGCTTTATTTGCATGTGTTTAAAACCCCAGTCAATCTAGTGATGGAGAAATCTTCAATAAGACTTGAATAATCTGGTTGTATTATTTTAACTAAGTTTTTAAGTAATTCCCCCTCCCCCGAGCTTATTTGAGTATTACCAAAAGTATGTGAGCTTGACTTGCTAGGCACCTACATTTAAAGTTGACTGTTGAGATTTTCTTTTCCTTTGGCAATCAAAGTTCAGAGGCCAAGGCTGCTTGATAGTTCAGAATTTCTTAATTTTGTAGCCTGTCACCTGTGAAATCCAACAAATCTCGACAAAATTTAAAGCAAAGATTTTAACCTATATTTATATTTTGAACAGTAAAGCTAAAAGCGTGAAGTTGGATGCATATTTAAAGAGCTTAATCTAACTTTTTGTTTGTGCAGGAAATTAAACTTTATTGTATGATCGCTATTAAAACTGATGGATGAGGAACTTAGAGCTTTACAGAACATACTATTAAAAATGTACATTCCAAAGTGAGAGCTCTACACAGTTCTTTTTTAAAAAGATGTTTTGAATTTTCAGATAGCATTTTTTAAAAAATCCTTTATCTTTCTTATTGTGCCATCCTATAAATTACTTACTATTCTTCTTTAGATATATAATTTTAGCTGCATTGGAAACTCTGGCAAAATGTTTGATTTCGCAAGCAGCAAGTACAAGTGAAAATTTAGAATTTGGGCAAATAGACACTGGTTAAAAAGGGATTTATTTGGAAACCACTTCATGCTTGTTAATTCCCCTAATGGCTATTATCTAGGCAGCATGGCAAGTATATGGGTGAGGAACATATGATAAATATGTCAGATAAATTCAGTGCTTAATTTATCTACCAAATTTAAAAAGCTGCCCAAATTCTGGATAGCATACAACATACAACAAACCTAGGCAATGGACATGAATGCTCAATGTACATTGTACAATGATATGTACAATGTACATATGCATGTACAATGAATGTACAATGATATCTGCATATAATGTTGAAGTGATAATCTGCATATTAGAAATTAGTGTGATAAGGCAGTGAACCTGAGTGCTTTATAATTTCAAAGAAGAACATTTAAGATTTCCTTTCATGAAAAGTACTCTGATACAAACATCTTGTTTTAATAATCTCATTACTTTTTGGTGTTGTTTTAGTGTTACAGAAATAGTTTACTGAGTGCCACATGAACTAAATTTAGGAGGTCATCAGAGCATTACAAGTCACTTTTGAAATTGTTCCAAACTCAGATTACAACATACAGCAGAATGTGTGTATGCTGATGAACAGCAGAAATACAGCTTCAGTGTATGAATAACTATATTTGAGAGTAGCAATAAATATTCTAATGTTAGCAAAAAAAAAATGACCATCAAAAAGATTCATTTATTTAACACAAAGGGCTGCATATTGCACTATGTAATGAATGAGTTATTGTGTATTTAACAGCTGCATTTTAAAGTTGAGAAGCATTATAATTCAATATTATAGCTTTGCTAAGCATAACAATATAGTAAAATAACTTCTTGCATTTTTTCTATGTCTTTTATTTGTATGAGAATGAATTTGGATTTCATATACTGAAGAATTTATGATTGCTTTTTATCTGTCTTTCTGAAAAGCTATTTTTCTTCTAATCTTGTATAGCACAAGATTATATAGCCATTAATATTTGTGTCAGTGAATCAACAGATTCTGAGATATAATTTTGAGCATTCGGAGTTTTTCCCCTCCTTTTTCTTAACTGGAGCATTTGTGGAAGGAAGTATACATCAGTTTTTTTTTCTTTGAGGGGCTAAGTGGAGAGGAGGAATAATTATTGTGGGATTGGAGCCAAAAAGAGCTACATCTCAGTGTTGTCTTTGATTCATGATCCATGTTCATGAATAGGTGTATTCAAGATTGAAGCATAAGTATATTCAAGAATGGGGTATAATAAATGGACGTGCATACATTCCCAGCATTTTTCCTCTAGCATTCCTGTTAATATTAGGAAATGTTGCTTATGGTATTGAGTTTCATATGGGTTCTATTAGCAATAGCAGTTATTTGGCTTATTTCTTTGTATGTGAAGATCATAAACCCCTAAGGATGCAAGAGGTTAGTTGCCAGTTGGCTCCCATGATATGAAAACACTTTATTTCCATATGGCTCAAGCCATCTGTTTTACCTTGGAATTTAATGTACAAGAGGCATCCCTCCCATTTCAGTTTTAGGTCATGCAATGTTCAAAGAGGTTACAATAAACTAAAAAAAAGTGGAAAAGCCTACTAATATCATTCCTCTGATGCACTGTTTTTTTAAATTGTGCACAAGCCAATGTTTCAAACAGCTGTGCATCTGTTTATATAATTGTTGTACCTTATTTGCATTGGAAAAGCATGCAGTTATGAACACACGGAACACATCTATTCTGATTTGATTATTCTGATTCTCCAATGTATAGATATTGAATTGTTTAGGGGATATGGAAGTCATAATGAGAAGGAAGCAAAAGCAGAAGCAGTGAAATTCCATTTCAAGTTGGCAGATATGGGGCATGTATTTAGATTTGTACTTAGATTGGCACAAGAATCAGAGCTGGTTTGCAGATGGTATGTTTTACTAATTGTGATAGAATACTGTACAAGTGATATATACATTTTAATCTAAATATAGATTAGTGTGTAATTTAGTCAGATATAATCAGGAGAGCATACCATGCAATTTAAACATAGCAGAACTAAACATTTTATAAAACATAGCTCCTATCACATCTACTCTGTATAGTAATGTAGCTATTTTGCTAGGAGATCTGCATAAAAACAATAATAGTAGGATTGATTGATTATGTGCCATCTAGTTAATTTTCAACTTAAAGTGATCATATATGTAAATAGATTTTTTTCTCCATAAAATAGCAACAGTAGTAATTTTATTCATCATGTTTATAAGTAAGAAAAATATCAACACAATATAAAACAACAATATTGTAACACATTACAGTAAATCATAACATTGTGATATAAAATAAAACCCATGACAGATACTATACTAATATAACATCTATATATTCAAATTAATAGCTGCACTTTTAATAATTTAAATGACCTAACTCCAAATGATATTCAAGTAGGAGTCAATTCCAAGTTCCAAGCCAGCTGACAAGAGAATCTCAACTACGATGTGGCAGTTTTATTATCTACGAGAACCAATTGACCCTAGTCCAATAATTAAATCAGAAGCACAGATACAGGAACTACCATCAGGTCTTTCAAATAACTAAACATGTCTATATGCAGGACACAACATGTCATTTTACACTAGATATTTCCCTAATTCACATCTAGTGCAATATTTGGCAGTTAAAAGAACTACAGGTAAAATGTATAGAGTCCAGAATAGTACAAACAGCAGCATTTTAGACAAAAAAAGTGGAGTGAAGCTTTGAATAATGCATATTTATTTATTTATTAAATTTTTATGCTGCCATTTCACTGGCACAGTGACTCTGGATGGCTTACAATATAACAAAAGGTTAAAAATACTAGAAAACAATTAAAATTAGAAAAAATGAATAGAAAAGATTGAATAGAAAAGCTAAAATCAAGATGATGGACGGCCTGGAGGTGGAGTTCTTCTCTAGTCAGCCAATCCCAATGTAGCAAATCTCTGTCAGGGCTCCAGGCCAAACGGAAGAGCTAAGTTATCTGGCTTTTCTGGAAGGCGAGGAGTGTGGGCTGTGTCAACACTGTAAACATTGGAAGTTCCCGCTCTGACAACCAATGAAAATTGCAGCCATTTCCGCTTTGCTTTTAACATGCTTTTTCTTCTATTTAGAAATCAGATGGAAGGGGGGTTGGGATGAATGTTTGAACTCAGCTAGCCATAATAATAACGCTGCTCTGTGGGAATTCAAGGGCGAACTGATAACGGTTTGGCGGGCTGAGGAGCTGGAGAGAAAGCCCACATTTCAGGCTAATTGGAGAATGTGGTTTATGACTGCTTATTGGGGTGGGAATTGCAATTTGTTACTTTGTATCTGGGGGAAGGGAATTTAGTTTTGGGTTCAACTATGTAGCGCCGATACTTTGTTTCCTGAATAAAATGTTCTTTAAGGAAGAATTCTTTCCTTGAAGTTCTTTTGATGGGTTTCGTCTAGCGGAACCATGACAGGGTGGACCTCTGATGGGAGAATATTCCAGAGAGCATGGGGCCACCACAGAAAAAGCTCTTTTCCTGAACTCTGCCAACCAAAGTTCTTTGGCCAATGGGATCTGAAGTAGGTCCTTTCTACTGGAATGAGTGGGGTGGGCTAATCTATCAGAATAAGGCAATTCCTCAGATTTCCTGGACCCATTCCATAAAGAGCTTTAAAGACAATTAACACCTCAAATTGAAGCTGGAAGCAAACTGACAGTCAGTACAGCTCATACTGTGTCACATGTGCCATCCAAGGGGCCTCCGGAACTGTCCACACTTCTGCATTCTGTACCAGTTGTAGCTTCCAAATACTCTTTAAGGGTAGCCCCATGTAGAGCATGTTACAGTAATCCAATCAGGAGATGATAAGGGCATGAGTGACATAACTCTTTGTGGTCCTGTTCTAGTATTCTAGAGTGGGAAAGTGGGGGTCAGTTTTTCTGGTACATGCTCTAAGATAAGAAATTACTGGCTACTGGATTGATCTTTTTTTTAAAAAAAAACAATAGTCTGGTTCTTAAACTGAATGGTCCTTGCACAACTCTAATATGGAGCATCAGGAGTTATGTATGTTACAGCTGCTACTTGTTATATAATTCTTCTGAAACCTACAATCCTGGACAAACCAAGGTATCTCAAAATTTCAGCCTGATTGATAGCAACCTACTTTTATTATACTTTCCTGAGAAAGTTTTGGAAGAAACAATCCACCAGTAGGACAGAACAAATAACCAGTGCTATAATTCATATATTCCTTATCACATTAGTCCTATAAAATTGTGTTCTAATTTTATAAATGAATCAAACAATTCAAGGACATATCCATAGTATATTATAAACCCTCTCACTAACAACTTTTTGGAAAAGGTATTCCAAAGGTGTTCTATAGAAGAAGATATTTTTTCCTGCCAAACTACAATTTCCTGCTTTCTTTGCAGGAAACAATGAGAGTTAAAGTGGTGTAAATAAGATAGGAGTTTACCAAGTCAGAGACATGGTTTATAGATTTAGTCATGTCTTTTCAAAGCAAACTTTCCAAGAGACTGAATCTATATTTTGTTCAGGCTTGTTTAAGCTTGTCTTCCTTTCCAAAGTCTGTTTTACCTTGGATTGCTTATCTGATCCTAGAAATTTGGATAAATGGATAATCTATGTCTTTACAAAAGAAATCATGTAACCTGCATTGTTGTTTGGAGGCTGGTTTCTCAAAGTATGTGTATATGTTTCTCACTTGCCCTGTAATAGGATTTTCGGGATTCAGTGGCACATGCTTCTAGGCAGTTTGGAAAGCCAGTAATTGAAGATAAGATCCTGAATCAGATCTTGTACTATCTACCTCAGCTATATGAGCTTAATCGGGACCTCCTGAGAGAACTAGAAGAACGCCTTTCTCATTGGTAACATTTTCTTTCTCATTCTTTCTGTATCTTTTGCTTGTCATGGAGATTGATAGAATGTCTATCTTGATGAGTACCAGACTTCCAATAACATTTAGGGTAAAGAATAAAGTGATTGTCAAAAGCCTAAATTTAGTTACACAAGCTACTAGGAGCCCTTTCAATTTAGGTAGCTACTTGAAATATATTCTGGAATATGTCGAAAGTAAATCCTCTTTTGTTCTGAGCTAATTACAACAACTGGACTAAATTTTCAAAGAAAACTAACTATGAATACCCAGATCTCAGTGTGGCCTCTTTTGAGATTCCTTGACCTCTGGATGCAGAATATATAAGGACAGAAAGGGGTAGAAAGAGAAAATACCCCCCCACACACACACAGATAGTCCTTGACTTACAATCATTCATTTAATGACCGTACAAAGTTACAACTGCATTGAAAAAAGTACTCACCAATACCATACTCAAACTTACAACCATCACAGCATCTCCAGTCAGGTGACCAAAATTTGGGCACTTGGCAACTGGCATGTGTTTAGAATGGCTGCAGCATCCCGGAATCATTTGATCGCCATTTGCAACCTTCCCTGCCAACTTCTGACAAGCAAAGTTGGTAAGTGGGGGAAGTCAAATTTACTTAATGACTATGTGATTCACTTAACAGTCATAGCAAAAACGTCATAAAATTTGGTGTGGCTCACTTAACAGCTGTCTTTTTTATTATTATTATTATTATTATTTATTGAATTTATATCCCGCCCTTCTCCTTGCGGACTCAGGGCGGCTGACAATCAGTTAAAAAATACACCAATAACAATTACAAAATTAAAATTAGTTAAAAAGAAATATTTAAATGTTGTCTAATTAAAATATGATTTAAAACCCCTCTAAAAATTGCCCTAGGCCAGTCCCGCTTGTTGGAATAGCCATGTCTTGAGGGTGCAGCGGAAGGAAGGGAGATCAGGGATCACCCTGATCTCTGGGGGCAGCTCATTCCAGAGGGTGGGAGCTCCCACAGAGAAGGCCCTCCCCCTTGGGGTCGCCAGCTGGCACTGTCTGGCCGACGGCACCCTGAGGAGACCCACCCTGTGGGAGCGTACTGGCCGATGGGAGGTAATCTGTGGCAGAAGGCGGTCTCGAAGG
>NW_015386141.1:85675-94010 GCF_001527695.2 Protobothrops mucrosquamatus
CAGCATGATACTGTGGTCCACAGTATCAAAAGCCGCTGAGAGGTCCAAAAGAACTAGGACAGAGGAATAACCTCTGTCCCTGGCCCTCCAGAGATCATTGACCAACGTGACCAATGCCGTATAGTTATGGGGGATCTCAACCTGCCATCGGCGGTCTTGTTTAAGTAATGGAAATTCTGGTCTCAATTGTGATCATATGTTGAGGACTACCTGTACTACATTCTTCAGCTGCAAATTCTAATTGTTTGCTGTGTTGAATTCTAGGATTGACCATCAGAGAATTGCTGATATATTTGTGAAAAAGGGGCCTTATTTAAAGATGTATTCAACATACATAAAAGAATTTGATAGGAATATAACCCTCCTTGATGAACATTGTAAAAAGAACCCTGGGTTTGCTGCTGTTGTTCGAGAATTTGAGGTAATTTAATATTTTTAAATATGTTGGTTTCCACTTTGTCTACTGATTCTGGGTTTAAGGATAGTTTTATGTCAGTTCAGGATATAAATGCATTTATTTCTTTTCAGATATAATATACATATGAATGAAGGTTTTGTGAGGGTTAGATTGCATATATGTTAAGGGGTTAATTATCAAAATATTACTGTCTTAAAAAGATGCTTATAAGGTCCATGATAGCTTTGATTCATATAATATGATCAGAAAATCCCGTCACCTTGTTAATAAATGTTAGCATAAGCCAAGGCTTTTGGTAAAATCATTTCTCACTTCAGATGAAATCTTTTGCCAAAGTGCACATTTAAAGCACCACATTTAAAGCACTAAACCTCCATGTTTAGTTTCTTTGTATATTTGAACATGAATCTATGAATCTATCTTTGTATATTTGAACATGAATCTATATGAAGGCATAACGCCTCTGCTTCACTAGGGAGAAAAATATCCATTTTCTTCGGTGTTTTACAGTTGGGTATCTACCTAGCATGGATGAATTATATTTGGCTCATTCAGGAATGGGCAAAGACAAAACAGTGAAGCTTGTACAATCATAGCAAAGTGACATGCTATTTATTGTTAGAGGACATTTCTAAAGTGAAACCAGCCCACTTTAATCCTCTGTTGATATAAAAATCAGCTTATAGTGACAAGGATGATAGCTGTTTAATTTGGTTCAGATCAACTCACTTTGCAAGTTTTAAAGTAGGTTGCTTTAAATGAAGTCAGTTGGTGTGAAAATTCTAGAATTTTATTTTTCAGATGAGTCCCCGCTGTGCTAACTTGGCACTCAAACACTATTTGCTGAAGCCAGTTCAGAGGATCCCTCAATACAGGCTTCTTTTAACAGGTAAGGCTAAACTTTCCAAGATAAAAATATTTGTGTGTATGTGTGTATGTGTATAATAGAGGGATAGCAGTATTTCATAAAGGCCATTAGATTATTTTTCTAAATTAAATGTTTTAAAATATCACTTTGTTCTTTATTTTAATGAGTAAATTTTGCATGTGTAACAATTGGGCAAGCAATAATAGAAAATTATGTAACAAAAGTGGGAACTTCCAGTCTATGATCCATTCTTTTGCATAAGCCATTTCTGGTGTGTTTTTATTCAGTTCCTTCAGAGCCGAATTATGGGATAACAGTGGCTGAACCATTCATGTCCCATTGATGAAGTTTTAAAGGTGCTCTAGATCCTCCTGTCCACCTAATAGATTACTTTTTTTAAATCAAATTTTATTAGTTTTTTAATTCTTAGAACAAAGTGCTGAAGACACACCGTGGTAATCAAACATCCAAAAATAAAACCATATATAAATAACTCAAATCAATACATCAAATATTCCCTCTCTATTTCCCTCAAATAGCTTAATATATTTAAAATAATCCATTTCTAATTTAAATTTCTATTAATCCTAAACCTGTTTTAGAGCTTTATGAATTTACAATTACCATAATCAAATTTAACTTTAAATAAACACATTATCAATTCAGGTATCCCTTCCAGGTATATTCTAGTTTCTTAAATTTATCATAAGTCTTATTTATTTCTTCTTCCACTAATATCTCCTAATTAAAATAAAATATTAGTCTATCCTATACATATCTAATCCATCAGTCAATCAATCTCTTTAAGATAACAAGATAATATCAAACCTTAAATCATTTCAGTCCATTGGACGAGATTCAAATTTCATCCAGTTAATTATCATACCTAATAACATCCATATTATCAAACAAAAACATCATCTTATTAAATTAACATTCAATTAATTATTAAGTCAATCCAAATCTAAAACACCTCTTCAATTTTCTTCATTCCATTACATAATAGTTTTCATACAAATAAACCTATTATTCCAAAGAATACATTCTTAATCTATTTAATATATATATTCTAATAATCACCCATCTTTCTCTTCTAACTCAAAATCTTAATCCTTAAATCAATCCATAGTTCTACAGTGCCTTTGATCCATTACATATAATTTTAAATTTCTCTTTTCAGTCTTATTGTGGCCTTCTTTTTGTGCCAGGCAGGTTTCCATAACAAAGTTTCCCTTTCAGCCGATAGGTCTCTCTTTGTTGCTTGTAATATCATTTGAGACAGTAAAAAGCATCCTGACCTCTGCATTGGACATCTATTTCTCTTATCCTTAAAGCCTTGTTGCTTTAAAGGTTCAAATCTCAGTCTTTGATTTTTCTGATCCTCGAAGATATAGATGAAATGCTTGTAAAGAGAAGCTGCCGCCCTCCCACAGTCACCAGTAAGCCTCCTCCTCGGTGGTCGCCCCTCCAGGGTGACTTTCGACCCACTAATGGGTCTACCGGCCAAGAAAACCCGGCCGGAGTGGAGACAAGTCTCCAGACACGACCGGCGTCACCGCGTACCGGAACCAGAAGTCTCCACCTAATAGATTACTTTGATGTCCACTGCTACATAATGGCTAACCATTTTTATACATGCAGTAAATCTTTCTCTGGCTAATAGTTGTGATTAGAATTAATAACTGTGTTTTAAAATTATTTAAACAAAAGTTCAGAGTTGATGCTTTCAATTAAAAAAATGAAAAGAAATAGAACTTCAATAATAACCTGTATATTATTTTTGTACACCACTGACATGGAAAAGAGTAATTTGGAGGGGAAGGTTGTTTTGTTTTCAGTATTTTGAATTGTGGGAATGGGTTGAAACTCTCTTTTGTGATCAGTGAGAGGCAATTTTTTTGTTTTTAATGAAATGAAACTTATTTTTTATTTTTACAGATTTGTTGTAGAAATGTTGCTTCTGTTGCCAAAGGTGCAGAGAATGGTATTTTTGCTGAGTTAATGAATTCCATGCTATTCAGTTTTCCTCACTCCCCCCCCCCCCCGGTAGTATCTTAGTGCAAGTGGGAGATCAGATATAAATGTTGGTTCTGGTATTGTTGTTCATACTATAGTTTTTGGAAAAGTTTGAAACTTCTGGTGAAATATGAAAGAAAGTAACGTAGCAAGTTGTCTTTCTTGATTGATAAAGGTTCTTTCATCCTCATTATTAAGTTGATTGCGCAGTCTAAATGATAATTCTCTTAGTCTCTATTTAATCATTTACATATGAACAAACAAGTGTTTTGTTTACTTTCTTGGATTTGTGTACCTGAATTGCTAAATATGAAATATGCTTGTTCTAAGGAAATATTGTCCTTTTTATAAATCTCTAAAAACATACAAGCTACATGTGCAGATATACACATGTCTTTGCTTCCATTATTTGATATGAGTAACATTTTATGGTGGACAATGCATAATCCCTGTAACTAGTTCCTAGATCAAAAGGAAGCCTTTGTTTGCCTGAGGTTTTAAAATAGAACCATGAAATGCTTCCAGTTACTTTAGCTCTCTTTAGAGGGAAGTCAGTGAAACTTAATAGATTCAGCTGGATGAATGATTGTGGCCTACATTCAGTGGCTCAGTAATCCCAGTACCATTGTTACAGTCCTGAATTTTCCAGTTACTAATTCAATGAAAGAAATTAGGAGATATAGTTCCTGTAGCTGAAACTATTTACAAGAGAAAATGAGCCTTGGTATTTAAAAAAGAACTGTAGTATAGTGGAATAGTCTCTGATTAGGATAAAATAATCCATTTGATTTGGATCGTGAAATTGTTAAGTCTGGTTTTTTTTAAAGAAATGACCATGATATTTGGAAAAGGTGCTACCAGATTTGGTGCCATCATAAACTAATATAGCTCTATTCCTATGATATAGAGCAGGGGTAGTCAACCTTGACTCTTTTATGACTCGCTGGCTCAGGAATTCTGGGAGTTGAAGTCCACGAGTCATAAAAGAGCCAAGGTTGACTACCCATGATATAGAGCAAGGGTCCCCAATCTGTGGCCTGCAGCCCACTACTGGGCTGTGGCCTATTCACAACTGGACTGCATGAGTGATGGGCCAGTGCGCACATGCATGCAGCCTCGTTCACATGAGCGGCAGACACCAGCACTCGCAGCCCCACTCGGCTTCTATTCTCTGTGCCAAAAGCTTTTCCAAATGCACGAAAGGCTTCAGGGGAGCGATCTCACTCTGCTTCAGGCTTATGTCCCTTTGCAAAGGCTTTTGATATGGAGAAGCCTGAAGAAGTCGAGACTGCACCCCAAAAGCTTCTTTTCTTTCTTGCTAAGTGGAGCTGTGTGCGCCAGCCCACCGCTTGCATGGCCTGCTTCCCTTCTTCCCAGTCAGGCTATTAGCCACAAAGGTTGGGGACTGCTGATATAGAGACTCTTGTGTTTTGCTTTTTGTTACATTTTGAGAATTAATTGCAGGTAGTTAATGAAATAGAAGTGAACTTCTGGAGTATGCCAGAGAAAGGGAGCTTTGATCGTGAAGATCCATGTTCCCTTTCTCCATTCCAGCACAATTATTCCCTTCTGCATACAGAGGGGAGGTGAACCAACAGGCTTGGTCAGAGAAAGGAAGCTTGGATCCTGAGGATCCATCTTTCTTTTTCCAGCACAGCACAGCAGCCCTATTTTGCAAATGGAGGGGAGGAGAAGATCTGGGATAGGCCAGGGAAATTAAACTTGGATCTTTGGGATTTGAGCTTCCTTTCTCCAGCCCAATGCAGGAGTTTCCTTCCCACACGTAGAGGAGCTGTCTGCCCTCCTTTGGCAGACAGCTCTTTTACTCTGTCTGCTTAACAACTTACATGTTGGACAAGTCAAACTGAAAAAATAGCTGCACAATGTACAATTTACATATTGTATAATTGTTCAACTGCATCAGCTTATATTAACCCTGCTTCATGTGTCCTCCAGCTGAAGAAAAAACTTAATGATTTGTTCCCCTTTGCATATGCCACTTTCTAATGGAATGTAGTGGTAGAAATGGTAGAATTTTAAGTAAGATGTGATACAACTTTTATAGCAGGGGTGTCAAACTCGCAACGTCACGTGACGTGTCGCAACGTACCGTGACTTTTTTTGCCATTGCCGGCAATAGGTGGGCATGGTTTTGCTATGATGCATCTGGCCTGCGGGCTGGCAGTTTGACACCCTGGTTTATAGCATTTGAGCTCAAGCTAATTATGCATTAAATTAGCAAATTTCCCTTCTAATCTCACATGAACAAGCTAGGGTATGTTGCAGGTTTCATCTAGTACAGTGATGGTGAACCTTTTAGAGACCTAGTGCCCAAACTGCAACCCTAACCCCACTTATTTATCATCGGGTGTCGGATGGGCGTGGCCCAGTGGGTGGGCGTGACCATTGGGTGGGCAGACGGTGAGTGTGGCTGGGGTGGGCGTGGCCACCTCAATGTTGCTTGTGGGGAGGGATGCCTATGGGGGTTGGGCAGGGTTGTGGGAGATCCAGGGGGTCTCTGGTGGGTGGGACGGTGGGCAGGAGGCTCGTCCTGCAGGGTGAGGCGAGACCAGGCAGGGGGCAGGGCAGGGGTGCAATTGCCGCAGGGCAAAGCAAGGCAGGGACTGGGGTGGCTGCTGCCTGACACTATTGGCCGCTGCACACAGCGAGAGCATGGGGGCCAACTGTGTCTGTCAGCAGCCACAGCCTGCCGGCCCCTCGACCAGCACACTCTGAAGCTCCGCAGCCTGCTGTGAATACCGGGCCAACCCTTCAGCAGCAGGCGGAGTAGGGGAGGGGGGATCCGGTATACCAATTCCTTACCTCCTCTCGGCTTGTTCCGCGGCCTTATGACTCCCAGTCCTGTGTCGTTTCTCTTTCGCGATCCACTGCCGCCACGTGCAAGGTAACAAAGGAAGGGGGGGCTGGGGGAAAAAAGGTCAATCAATCAATTCCAACTTCTTGTGAAAGATCGCGAAGTTGGAATTGATTGATTGACCTTTCCCCCCCCAAAAAAACTTAGTTTGTTTCCTTGCATGCTTCAGCACCTCTCTCCCCCAGCCTCCAGTGCTCCACCTGCTGCTTTGGTCGGCCTGCCAGCCCCCACCTCAATGCCCTGCCCACCGCCACCTAGCATGGGTACAGGGGCTGGCATGGGAAGGGCACGTGCCCCACCCTCCCGCCACCATGCAGGGTAAGATTGCTGCTCCTGCCCCCGCCCAGATGCCCTTACCTCCCCCAAGCGTTTTTTTTTACTAACCTGCCTTTCAGCTGCATTGCGTTTCTCCATTTGCTTCTCAGCCTTCGCCGCATGTTTGTGGGACTATCGGTAAAAAACAAAAGTTCCATCAGACTTTCTAACTTCTTGCGAGATCTCGTGAGAAGTTAGAAAGTCTGATGGAACTTTTTTTTTTTACCGATAGTCCCACAAACATGTGGCGAAGGCTGAGAAGCGAACAGAGAAACGGAATGTAGCTGAAAGGTAGGTTAGTAAAAAAACACTTGGGGGAGGCGAGAGCATCTGGGCGGGGGCAGGCCTGGCAACCTTACCCTGCGCGTCTTTGGCAGGTGTCTGGCAGGGGGAGGGAAGCAACTGGTCTACCACCATGCTAGCGCCGCCGCGTTGCTTCTCTACCCTATGCACAGGCCCCACCCCACCCCTCGCATGGAGTGCCCTGCTCCTGCTGCTTCCCCCACCCCCACGCGGCACCTTTCCAGCTGTGACGCATCACTTCCTCCACCGTTGTGTGGGACTAAAAATAAAGCTCAATCAATCAATTCCAACTTTGCGAGATCTTTTTTTCCCCCCCCCCCAGAAGTTGAAATTGTTTGATTGAACTTTTTTTTTTTTTGCACATGGCGGCAGAGGCCTAAAGCGAAAAGGTTTTATAAAACCCAGCTTAAAAAGCCACTTGCCGGGGAGATTTTGATGCAGATTGCTCATGGGACGGGACTTAAGGCCTTGGACTGGGGCAATGGCGCACATGCCCACAGAGAAGGCTCTGCATGCCACCTGTGGCACGCATGCCATAGGTTCACCACCACGGACCTAGTATATATTTTGGAAATAATTGTATACTTTTATATATTCCAGGGCTCCTTGTTCTATAGAAAAGGACAACTGGTTCTAGAACAGTTCTGGCTCAGATTAATCTGTGATAGAAAAGTTCCAGTAGAACTACTTTAATAGAGAAGCAAAATGTTCCTCCAGGTCTTTTCTGACTCAAAAGGATCATTTATTTCCCTTCCTTCCGTTTACTCATATCCTTCTGCTCTTCCTCTTCTTTCTGTGGACTATTATTACTTGCAACATCCTCTTTTTGATAATACTTGTTTGCCAGAATAGCACTGTTGTATATTCCTTAACTTTTGCATTAATTAGAAGTTCATATACTTGAGATAAATATTCCAAAAATGCTGAGTTTCTGTAGAAATAAAAAGGTGACTTTCCCTCCTAATATCTTTGTCATGCTAAACTTGAATGTAGAAAAAAATCTTTATGTGGAAAAAAGAATTATGTTAAGATGGATTCAGAAGATGGATGTTGAATATTATACTGTGAATTTTAAAGAAATCTCAAGGAAATAATAAATATTTTTGTATGAGAGATATGCAGAGATATTCAGGCAGAAAGAGGGAAAGGAAGTTTGGGCATAAATCTATTACATAAAAATAAAAAATGTATCAGTTCCAGTTGTTTGTCAGAGTCTTCTTGAGTGTCTTACCATTTAGATAAAAATGCCATTCTAAGCTCTTAGCTCAATTCCAGTTCCAATTCCAAGTAATGGTAAGGTATTGTATTGTAAACTAGCCCATCATATTTTTTTTGTTTTGATTTTGTTTTAGCAACAACCTGAAATGGGTGAAAAGCATTTCAGAAAATTAGATCAATTCATTAAATGATCTACCCCCCACACTCTTGAACCAGCACACTGAGATGCATATACTCCATTCTTTCTTTCTTTCTTTCTTTCTTTCTTTCTTTCTTTCTTTCTTTCTTTCTTTCTTTCTTTCTTTCTTTCTTTCTTTTTCTT
>NW_015386141.1:94110-185788 GCF_001527695.2 Protobothrops mucrosquamatus
ATTGAAAACCATTGTTTGAGGGCTATCACTGCAGTCCAATTTATTAGTGGAAAAGCCTCACTGAACACCATGATAAAAGTCTGCAGTTAGAATTTTCAATAATTTCTTTCTCCCTTGAAACTAAAGGCTTCTGATTCCCTCATAGCAAAAAGAGAAATGTTCCTCGTATACAATATGCCACTATTTTGTATCTCAATTTGTCAGAACCCTTAAATATTTAAAATCCTTAATATTGTATGGTTTAGTTTGTACAAAACTTTTCTTCATAATTTGGACTTCAGGTCAATAATTTTTATTGACCCCATGGCTGGTTTTGATAATAACATTATTCTGTTCTCCTTGCAGATTATCTAAAGAACCTTTTAGAAGATTCAGCTGACTTCAAAGATACTCAGGGTAATTATTTTATTAGTTGGCGGTTAACTGAATGGGGAAATCCACTTTTTTATGCATTGTAATATATGATATTTGGCTAATAATATAGTCATGGAAAGGGATGGGATCCTAAGCTCTGTATGGTGTGTCCTGTTCTTGGGTATTGACTTCCTCTTTTATGTAGCTGTTTGGAATTGAAATCTATTTTGTAAATAAAGACTTATTCTACAACTAAAATACCTTTTCCATAAAAGAGAAGTCATTTTTGCATCCATTTCATCTATTCTTTCTTTTTTTTTTAAACAAGCCTGTGTTCGTGTTTAGCTTTTCATACAATTACTACTTACTGAAATAAAAATCTTTGCAGAATCAAGGAATATGAAATCTTCTGAGATCAGGAATGGGTTTATCAGTATAACTCACTGCAGAGTTTCCAAAAACAAACCAACTTTGCTTTTAGTTGAAAAAGGTGTTCTGGTAATTGCCTAGAAAGCAATCCTAAAAGAAATCCTAAAGCTATATAAATGGATGGTTTAATTTTTGTCAAGCAGCTGGGAAGATTTCTGTACCCCTTTGGGCAACCGAAGTAAGAGTTTGGAACTTCCCCTTCTAACATGATGCTATCATTGGATTGTGGTATAACATAAGAGGGGAGAAAAGATAACTTTTTGGGTTGTGCACAGTCCAAAAAGGATTCTAAAGAAATGCCTTAGACCAGAGGTCCCCAATCCTTTCGGCACCGGGGACCGGTTACATGGAGAGGGGTTTTTCAGTGGACAGGAGGGGGCGTGGTTTTGTGTGCTGCCTGTATCCTGCAGATGGGGTTTTGCTTGTTTGTGCGGCCCAATTGCTGGCATGCCACGGACCGGGACCAGTCCACGGACCTGAGGCTGGGGACCCCTGCCTTAGACTTCACTTAAGGACAGGCTCTCTCTACTATTCTTTCAAGGAGTTTGATTTTCTAGATTTTCATGTTTGAAAATGACTGGGCTCCCATAACGAATAGCAGAGAAATGCTGTGCCCAGCTTGGTATCCTCCCAGATGTGTAAGGAGTTTAAATGATTTAAATAAACTCTGGAAGAGAACACCTAAGTGTTTCCATATATGTAGTGTTTAAACTTAAGCATATAGCTGGTTTTATACTGATTGTAACTGCAGGTATTTAGAGAAATTCATAGGTCTCCAGGGCAAGCTAAAAACATTTGCTGAAATATATTTATTAAATATTTCATTTTATTCCTTCTAAAATTATACTGTCCAATGCTAAGATTTTTGGTAGATATAAAATACTATATAAAATAGCGTAAGGCAATCCAGCAGTCTCACTTAATACAATTAAACTCCAGATTACAGTGAAAGAACCAACTGCCTCCTAGCACCGCTTAGGCTAAGAAAGTCTAAGGAGGGCCAAGTGCACCCTTGGGCGCAGTATGCTGCATTGTATAGGGCAACCCATTGAGAAACCCCTTTTTTGATACTGCTTCCCTTTTACTGCATGCCTGGATGAAATCTTGAGCAGGTACACTCTGGAAGTCCTACATGATGGGCAGGCTCCAGCTGCATCAGGCATTGCCATATGCATTCAAATTTAAAAGCCAGTATTTTAATTGGGTCTAGAAGTTAATTTGTAACGGGTGCAGCAACTCTATATGGGTGATATTCTGCCAAATCTGACTTCCCTTGTTAGTAGTCTGGTTACCAATTTTGTACCATTTGTCACCTTTGAATCGTCTTCATAGACGGCCACGGATATACCATGCTGCAGTAATTAAGTTCATGAGCTACCAACACTAAGGTTTTCTTGATAGGTTTAGAGGTCCTTAACAAGTTTATTGTGTCTTAATAAAAAGGGTACAAATTTTCTGTAAGGAAATTTCTTCCAGTTAGAATAATCTCTTTCCGATACGTTTCACGGAGTGCCCATATAGGAGAGTTAGAATGTAGATATTGAATACATAATAAAGAAAGATAGAATATATGAGAATAATTCTATCTTTTTTTAAGATGCTCTCGCTGTTGTCATAGAAGTGGCCAATCATGCAAATGACATTATGAAACAGGGGGTAAGTGGTGTTCCAGTTGTGAAAACATAGGTAAAATTTTAAAATGGCAGATACCATTTTTTGCTATAATAAATTTGAATTATTGCTTTGTCACAAAGTTCAAAGTTATACAAATGAAATATCATATTTTTAATATGCTGTTGATAATTTATTTCTACTGAAACATATTTAATCCATTGAAATATATGTAAGCATTGCTGTTTATTTATTGATTAATTTTGTTTGCCACCAATCTCGCTGCAAGGCAACTCTAGGCGGCTTATAAACATACATATAAATGTATAAAATCACATTAAAATTAAAAGAAATTATGAATGTTTAAATTAGTATTTTTTAAAGTTCTTAAAATATGCTATGGTTGTATTGTATTTTTAATACGTATAGCCACAAGAATTGCTTAAAAAGATAGAATATATTTTGTAGATATTATTAAATATATATAATATTATAGATATTGTCATTTTTAAAAAATGTGCTATCTGCAGTTGTTGCAAAAAGGAATGGTAAGGTTGAAAGGATATTATTAGCTGATTGCATGTGAGCAATTTCTGACATCTATATCATGGAGTTATTTTGGATTATTATTAAATGCTGAACTCCCAACAACTCTGGGCAGTTCATAAATAAAAGAATATAGTAGTGAACAAAAATAAAACAACAAAAGATGTTGAAAACTAGACAGTAACATTTCTACTTTCACCTTCTAGGATAATTTTCAGAAGCTTATGCAAATACAATACAGGTTAACTGGTCATCATGAGATTGTGCAGCCTGGGAGGGTAAGTTCATTTAGGTATCACAAAACTATAGATTGAAGTCTTTCCCTTCACTCCCTTTGCAGATTAACAGCTCTGAAAGGAAAAAAAAACTCTATAATTATTCATCTCTAGCTGGGATGTTAACTTTTGTTCCTTTTGAAAAGTAAGAGAGGTACTACCATTACAAGAGACAAGACAAAGCAAAGTATGATGTCACAAGTACAGTCTACTGTTTCATAGTGCTTGTTGGCGCTCCATGGAGGTCTATATAGACTGACTCAGCCTTGTCTTTTTCTAGCTTCTGTATTCCTCTCCTCCCATGCAAAAATTGCTTACCTGTCCCATAAACTTTGCCTATTTTTAGGTCTTCTGTGGCCTTCTTTACTTGTTAGAAGGGTCATACACATACTCTCAGTGACCCGGCTCTAAGATATAACTGCTAAGAGAGACTGAAGCTGTATCAAGGAGAAAAGCGGTATTTTTTTCCACCCGAAAATGCAATAGCATCTCCTATAGAAACATTCTGTATTGCACAAGGAGCCTGAAGGAACTCTGGGACCCTCAAGGTCTGATCTCCTTTCAGGAAAGCCATCATAGGACTGCCCTTTCCCATCAGAGAATGTACCTCCGTGACTATTTATACTGTTGCTATAAGAGACCCCTGATGTGTCTACTACAGTTCCTTTTGGGGGGGGTTATCCAGAGAGTAAGGCCCCCCCGCCTCAAAAATCTAGATCCAAAATACGTTCAAAGGTACCAGTAGAGCTCTGAAAGCACAGGCTTTTTCATTGATCTTGGAACAGCTTTTTAAAGAATCTTCAAAAATTCTAAAAAAAGGTTGGGTGGAGCCATTGTCAACACAATCAAAGATTTGACAGAATAGGTAACAATTTTCAAATAGGGCTCCATGTAGTAGTCCCAAAGTTTCCAATCACAGGAGCCCATGCAAAAGCTCCCTAAAATACCGCAAGCAAAAGTAAGTGGCAACCTTTCTAGCCCCACATGAAAGCTAAATCAATAGAATTTTCCTGCAACTTCCTCATCAAGGGTCCAAGCAACTTCCTTTCTTCTGCACCCAATGTCTAATGCTTTTCCTAAACTTGACTCCTTTTGTTTTCTAGAGAAGAAAATGACAGAGTAAATTATTCACAAAATTCAATATTTTTAAAGAAATAAGTCATGAAAAAAGCTTCAAAATAGTTTTTTCTGGGCTTGAAAAAAGCAACACACAATGTTCTACCCAACTGTAAACACTGGCTTTTTTCTGGTCAAGAAGAACCAATCACTGCATGGAAAGTAAGGCTTGTTACTTTTTGTGTAAGAAGCAACTTTACTATTTTGCTGCAGAGGTAGGTCAGAAGGAAAGGATATTCACAAGGGCGTATCAAAGAGTCTGGAGTTTAGTATATTACTACTAGATAGGAGATTTATATGATCTTGGCTGATTTTCTGTATATATTTGTTGACCAGGTTTTTTTGAAAGAAGGAACATTGATGAAACTGTCCCGAAAAGTAATGCAGCCAAGAATGTTTTTTTTGGTAAGATGCACACCCTAATGCCAAATTAATTTTTAATGGAGAACTAAATACCAACAGCTAGCAATTTCAGCTAATGGTTTTGAATAATTTACATTGCAATTTGTGCTACTGTTTTTCTTTTATTGTGGCTTCATTAATATTCCATAAGTGAATTGCGGTAAACATTCCTCCATAGTTTGGTGGTCTTCATGGTCTTTTTATTTTTGAGAAATATTCCCCTCAAAGTTCAAACAAGCAACTTACTTGTTGGGATGTGAAAATTAATTTTTATCTATAACATATTTGAATTGTACTTGGTATATGATTAAGTACAATTCAGATATGTATTTCATAATCACATAATTCTTTTAATAATATGTTAAATATCTGACTTAAGATGCAATCTCCAACTTAAGATGCAAAAAAATTGCCATATATAATGAATGCAGAAAGCTGGAGTATGTTTCAACAATGAGCTGATTAGGTTCATACATTTCACTAAGCCATAAATCATTTACCAACAATACTGACTGAATGTGCATAGCTGGCTTAGCTGAAACCAAACAAAATGAAATCATAGCTTGTTGTGATTTGATCATATTGATCTGCAGAAAAAATAAAGATTCTAGTTACAATACAACAAATTCCATATTGGTGCAATTTATTTCCTGGGCCAGCTTAAAGACCAGCAAGTAATGTAGGATTTCATAGAACTTTTTTGTGGTATAGAAGGATCACCTAGTGACCTGCTTTCTATCTCTGTTGTGCTTAAGACTGGAATAACCAAAGTCCACTCGCTTTGGACTGGCCATGATAGTTTCTCACAATATTGTCTGCCCTTTTAATATAGACATATATAGGTAACGTAAATGCTTGCCTGACTTCATGAGTCTCTCCCTGATTATGGATGCCTTTCATCCTCTTTTTTGCCAGTTAAATGTTTTTGATCTTTGCTAATTTTTAATAAATAAACATCAACTGGATTTTTCCAGCTGTTTTGTATATTCTGTCTGCTTGCTCAGATCTGGAAGTAGGAATTGACTGGAGTGTGTTGGCTGCAAACTAAACTGGAAATGATCCATAGTAGGAATATAATTGAGGTGTATGGAAGCCAGCATGGCATGGAGAAAGTAAACAGGAAAGATTTTCTTTCTCTCAAAACAGTAGGACACGCTTCATCCAGTGAAGCTAATTAAAAGCTTTAAGACAGACAGAAGAAATAGTGTCTTCGCACAGCATGTAATTAACTTGAGCAATTCATTCCTATAAGAAGTAGGGGTGACTGCTAGCTTGAATAGCTTTAAAAGACCAATTAGATATATTTGTAGATTTGTAGGTCTATTAGTTTTGAAGCTTAGTGTGACTTTTGTATTTTGGGGCAAAATACCTCCCCAGTTGCAGGGGAAAATTAGCAATGGAGGGGATATGTTTGTTACTCAAGAATGTGTTGCAAGATTTGCATTGTTTCATACAAGCAAATAATTTAAGTGGGTTTTGCAAAAGGCTATTTCCACTGCTTTCTCCAATATATTGCTGTAAAAAATCCAGAAGATGACTTTGAGGTACAAGTATATTTGAAGCAACTGAGACAAATGCTTCTCTAATTAGAAGGAGGGGAGGTAACACATATTTTGGGTTTCCAAGATTCTGTTGTTATAACTAATTTCAATAAAGTATATAATTCTAATTTTCTTGTGGAATATGTATTTCCTGTTCGGGTCTGTTCTAAAGAATTGACAGTTACTCATTAATATTAATGTTTTTATGTTTATCAGTGCAATTTTTGTATCCTTCATAAATATAGAAATTACTAAAATCTGAATTTTACTCTTGAAAAATGGGCCAGGAAAAGCCCTAAGGAAGAAGACAAATGTCATGTCTATTCACAACATTCTGATATATGCCCATTAAGATGGGGATGAGGTAGACCTTCCACACCAGACTTGTATAGTTGTAAGTTGATATGTAAGTGTATCAGCTACATTAAAAAATAATAATTTACTTTGCAGTTTAATGACACCCTGTTGTATACAACTCCTCTGCAGTCTGGAATGTATAAACTCAACAACATGCTATCACTGGCTGGAATGAAAGTGAGTGATTATTATTATTTTTTGTAAAGTAGCTTGTCTTATAAAGCATAGTTTGAACTTGTGCACCAAAATTACAGTCTGAAATTTCTGTTTGAGAAATCAGTTGCTCTGAACATTCTGCCAAATGTAGGTAGCTGTTAGCTGTCTCATTTTCAGAAAAGGTTGGTAGTAATAAAAAAGCAGTGCAGAGAAACAGCAGAGAAGACAAGTTCTTTCTACAGCTTACTAGATTTTCTAGCTGTATGTTAGACTGTTGCCAGTTCTATAATTTGAGCCAGTTCACATCATACAGCCTTATCAGGTCTCACTAACAAATAAGCACCATGCTCCAGCTTATTTCAGGAGAACTCATCTGCTGGCTATTCCAAAGATAGGCATGTTCTATGACTGACCTTGTATATGGCTTATTGGCTTATTTTTTTCAGGTTTTTTTAAAGTCAGTTCTGTTTCATGATTTTGTTTCTATAGCATCTTAGGCTTGACCATTTGCAAATGTTGCCAGCAGATATAATCAGAATAGTGGCACAAATTAATTAGTGAACCATAGCATGGCTAGTCCTGCCATGCAAACCAGCNAGGAAGTTTCTCCTTAGTTCTAGGTTGCTTCTCTCCTTGATCAGTTTCCACCCATTGCTTCTCGTCCTGCCTTCAGGCGCCTTGGAGAATAGCTTGACTCCCTCTTCTTTGTGGCAGCCCCTGAGATATTGGAACACTGCTATCATGTCCCCCCTCGTCCTTCTCTTTGTTAAACTAGACATACCCAGTTCCAGCAACCGTTCCTTATATGTTTTAGCCTCCAGTCCCCTAATGTCATTCTCTCATTTGTTTAATTTTTCAACATGACAAGTGGTAGAACATTTCTCTTTTTATACTGTCTACTAACTTGTCAGGTTAAGAAGCCAACCCATGAAGCTTATCAAAATGAACTGAACATAGAAAGTGTAGAACGATCCTTCATCCTCTCAGCAAAGTAAGTGTTGTAAAAACAAACAAACAAAACCAACCCAATAGTTGGTTGGCCTCATAAAGTCAAAGGAAAATCTACTTAGTGATGTTTTATGAAAGAAGTTGCTTAACTAGTGTGTGTATTTAACCCCAACAGTTCTGCTACAGAGAGAGATGAATGGTTAGAAACTATCTCTCGGTCAATTGAAGACTACACCAAAAAAAGAATCACTTTTAACCCTACTAAAAGTCTAGAAGAGGTAGGCTTTCTTTCTAGAGGGGGTACATTTTTTATGTGAATTTATAAACTGTGAAACCATGTCATGCTCAACACTCAGGAGGCCTTATCATTCTTTCTGTACATTGGGATCCAAGAGAAGGCTGAGCAATCAATTGTTGGGTATATTCTAACTTTGCATTTCCTGTACTGTAGTTGTAGTGAATGCTCCTAATACGTGTTGCTTTGAATTTTAGTTTTATAATATTCAAGAGGGCCTTCTTTACCTTGCTGAGAATGTTTATCCTTCAAATAAAAAAATGATTTCCCATTCCAATATACGTTAAAATCTAAAATGGTGTCCCAAGCACCATAGCTTTAAAAAAGAAATTGTGCTGATATTGATAATGAGCCTGTAATATATAGTTTTCTACATGAGAAATAGAAAAAAAATGTTTAAATCCTGTAAATATATTTTTCTGACTACATTGTTTCTCACTCTTCCTTAGACAGACCAAGAAGAAGAAGAAGAAAGACCTATAGGATCCAAAGCTCCAATCTGGATTCCTGATACCAGAGCTACCATGTGTATGATTTGTACCAGTGAATTCACTCTGACATGGAGAAGGCACCACTGCAGAGCTTGTGGGAAGGTTGTAAAAAATTAATATTGTTAGCTTTAAAAAAAGAAGAAAAAATTGGACACAAATGCATTTGGAAAAGATATATGTGCATATATTACCTTTTTCTTTTTTCAGATAATCTGCCAAGCTTGTTCGTCAAATAAACATGGATTAGACTACATGAAAAATCACCCCGCAAGAGTGTGTGATCATTGCTTTAAAGAGCTGCAGAAACAGGGTAAAATTAAATGTTTACCTGTTTTTCACTTTTGCTCATATATTTATTTTAGATATTTTTTTCAGGGATTAGAATTTTTAGAATTACAATAGTAATCTTTCATTTAAAGTGGCATACATATTAATTTCTTCAAGAGTTAAATACAAAAAAATTCTAAATATAAAATTTATACATTATTTAGCAACATTTTTAGTTTATAGTATTGTGGTTTTTCAAGCATGAAAATATATCTCTTGATTAAACCTATCTTGTTTATTCTTGTGAATTATTTGCAGTCAATCATATTGAGTTACAATGCCTGTTACTTTTTTTTATAAAAAAAAAGATTGCATCTGTGTTAGATGAAACTTGTTACCTGCAAATCTTTGATCACCAATATCCCACCTCTCAGAATTAATGAGAAAGCAAAACATTCAGAATAGCTATATAATCACTTGTACAGTAAGACATTTTAAAGAGCTACAAACTGTTTTTGAAATATTGTATACAAATATCAGAGATGGATGTATCGCGTATAAAATTAATAAATGGTAAATTAAAAACTCTTGTAGTTCTCTGAATTAGAAATAACTAACTGTTACCTTAATTTCAGATAATATGTACACTTCTAAAAATGGATCTCCACTAAATCACCGATCGCCAACTAATGCTTTGTCTACAGTATTGCACAGTATTCCATCTGGCAGGAAGCAGAAAAAAATTCCAGCTGCACTGAAAGAAGTATGTCAGATCTTCTCAGCACTATTTTTTTTGTATTTATTAATAAAGACCTGTTGCTTAATGGAGACCAAATGTACTGACATCTACCTGTTATTCTTTTCAAAGATTGTAGCTGTAGAATCAAAGTGCTTATTTTTATTCTGTTCTTTCTGCTTTCTGATTCCCCTTTCTCTCCCTCAATATTCTTTCTGGGGACTGCAGGCAAGATTACCTGCCTTATTCTCAGCTAATAAAAGTGCAACAGTGATTAGATTTATACCATGAAAAGCCATTATTTGTCTTAATTTGAATGTGTTGATAAGCCACAATGGCATACATGAAACTTTGAACCTGGTACCCTTTAAAGTTTTATACAATGCACTGAACTGGTGCATTTTGTATCTGGTGTTTGTTACAAAACTGAGAAACATAGTTGGGAAACATTAGGCCCAACTAAAATGCACTCCAAAAGTATGTAAGCTTTTGATCACTTTTGTTCCCATCTAATTCAGAGATCTAGCAAGATAGTGAAAGGTCTAAAACTGATCCGTCAATTTGTCAATTTTTCAGAACTCGTCTGTCTTTGCCTCCTTCTTAGGGTTCAGAGGGAGTGGTAATAGTAATAGTTTACTGATTTATTAGTCTTACTGAACACAAATTATTTATATGATTTAAGTATGTTTATATTCTAGTCCTGCTGTCTGAAACCTTTTAGCATCTGCTGTAATTCTTTTGCTTTAATTTTTAATTTATCTTGGGAAGAATGTTATGCGATGTTATGTGAAATACAAAATACCACTTAGAGAATGTTGAAATTTGGTTTTGCTTGTGTTCAACTTTTCTTTGGGATTCTTAATAATTTTTTCATTAAAACATGCCCTTATAGAAAAGTAAATGCTAGTAATTTTTTAGTTTTAATAGGAATTGTATGGATGCTGTGCTGAAAAAATGTGATGTTTTTATCCACCATCTGGTCAAGCTGAATTGCGTTTAACAATAGCATCAAAATAATGAATTATAGATATTTAATATGTCCATACCGGCTGTGGAGGTGAAAGAGATTATAGCTGAACACTTCCAAAAGGCATCAACAACCATTATATGCAACGTGTATATATATGTTTAATTGAAAATAAAAATGTTGTTGAAAAAAGGATCTTAAAAATGACAAATTGCCCACAGGTAGTCTCAGATGCAAAAGGAATGATAGCAAAGTATCCTTTATAGCACATTCTTGTTTACCCAGGAATAAATCCCATTGTATGAAATGTGTTTGATCTTAGTTGAATATAGAAGTAATATTCAACTATAGAGAAAAATACTGTCTTACTTGTGAGGAAAAACAATAATGAGAAGAAGACTAACTAGAAAGTGGAGTATAGTAAACCAAGTAACACAACCTCTGGTATGTCTAGAGAGGCTAGAAAATATCTTTTCTGAAATTCTCATTCAGTTTAATTCCTCTGGGTTCAATGACTTCTTACTGAGATTTTGGTTCAGAGAGTGCAAGCTAAAATATGTATCTGATTGATCTATTTAGTCAGATTTTAATATAAAACCTATTTGTAAATTGTTTTCATTCATTCATTCATTCTAAAGGCCCTTAGAAATATAAATGAAATAAGAGTCCAAGAAATAAGCAAACAAATAAAACTCTTAAAGACTTTTCATAGCTTTGTTATAGTATATTTGAATCAAACATTATTTTCTATATTGCATTTGTAAAATATTTGTTTTAAAAATAGTTCAATCAATCAATTTATTACAATTTAGTACAATCAAATAGTTCTCTACTTCAGCGGTCCCCAACTTTTCTGGCTTGGTAGACCAGGGTGGGGGGGAAGGGGATGGTTCCGTGTGAGCAGCAGGCGTGAGCACTTCACTTGCACAAATGAAGCTTTGCACGTGAGCACCTGCTCTTTGCACAAATGGAGCTTCACATGTGAGTTGCTCGTGCAAGCTGCACACACACACACAAGTGTCCGCCACTTCCGCGGCCCAGTTTCAAAAGGGTCACAGCCAAGTAGTGGTCAGTGGGCGGGGGACCCCTTTTCTGTTTGACTGAAGGAGGACTAATTAGCAGGAGAGAAAGACTGATTCCTAGTTTTTTTTTTAAATGCTGAAAGTGTCATAGAGCACTAAAGTTGCTGAAAGCCAGTTTACTAACAGAACATGGGCATTTGGACAGTAAATTAGCAAAATATATAAATGTAGCAAGCAGTTATACTTAACTCAAACTATTTGTTTTCAGCAGATTATAATGAAGATACTAATCAGTACACCAGGGAGGGGAGCAATTATACTACACTCTCTTGTAATTAAACTACATACTTGTGTTCATTGTAGGTATCGGCTAATACAGAAGATTCTTCAATAAGCGGCTACTTGTACAGATCAAAGGGCACCAAAAAACCATGGAAACACCTGTGGTTTGTGATAAAAAATAAAGTGCTATACACATATGCTGCTAGTGAGGTAAGAAATGAAAAGCTGAAAAAACATTTCATGAGCAGAATGTTGGGATTGCACTCCTATAGACTCTGTTTAGAGATAGTTCTCGACTTATGGCCACAATTGACACCGGAATCCTCAGTCATTGAGGAAGTGGTTATTAAGTGAGAGGTCACATGACTGTTTCTTTCAATAACCACAATCCCAGCACTCCTCATTATGGTATTAAGTGATCATGTTGTCAAGCTATCATTTTTGGATGAACCTTTGTCAACCAGCCACCAGAAGCCAGAGGGAATCCTCTCAGCAGATGATAGTAGTTTGGGACCTTCCCTGCTGATTTTCTGGGGAAGCTGGTAGGCAAGATTGCAAATGGTGATCATACGAACATAGAAAACTAGGTAACCTGTTATAAATGTGAACAGATTGCAGAACACAATCACGTGACTGCGGGGAGCCTGCAATGTTTATAACTTCAGGCAAGGATCATAAGTCCCTTCAATTAGCACTGTCATAATTTTGATTGGTCATTAAGTGAGGGCCACCTGAGCTGAATGTAGAGTATTTTTAAACAAATCACTGGGGAAAATAACCTCATAAGTAAAATGATTCACACAAAATAATGAGCACTATATAGTTGGAATTCACTGTTCTCAGATATAGCAATAGTCAGCAATTCTGATAGATTTAAAGGGAACTGGGTGACTTCATGAAGCCTAAAAAAGACAATTAGTCTTGATGAGTGATTACATTCTAAATCAGGGGTGTCAAACTCAATTTCATTGAGGGCTGCATCAGCATTGCGATTGTCCTCAGGGGGCTGGGTAGGTGTGGCCAGGGTGGGCGCAGCCTATTGGGTGAGCATGGCTGGAATGGGTGTGGCCTACTGAGTGGGCATGGCCAGCTCTACATCGTTCGCGTCAAGGGTGCCTGTGGGGACCTGGGCAGGAGTGGGACAGATCTGAGGGTCTCTGGCAGAAGGGGGTAGGACCAGGGCAAGCGCCAAGGCATGGTTCACTGGAAGAGCCTGCCGAAACCCCTCCCCCGGAGCCCATCAAGCGGATATGTGAAGTAGGCGAGGGCCATTTGCTGGCCACTTCCAGGCGATAGTGCATTTCTTCATTCCTCACAAAGGGTGACACCTCCCCAGCATGCACCCAGGGGACGGGGCCAATGCGGCAGGGGCTGGTTCCTCGCTGTTTCCAGACGGCCTTGTGGAGCTAAGACTGAATGCGTTTCAGTATAGATGGCCACCACAAAATTGTACATTGGCTCACGGCCGGCCGGGACCAAGGCAGCAGGGGCCATTCCCTCACTGTTTCCAGGATGGCTTTGCGAGCCACATGAAACCACGTCGCAGGCCGCATCCGGCCCCCGGGCCTTGTGTTTGACATGTCTGTTAATGATAGTGAAGCATATATACCAGGCTAACCACATTAGTGGAAGAGAGTTATCACTGTTCTATTCATGCTTCTAAGTTTGGAAGGAAGTGTAGGGTAGAAATGCTGTGTATTCAGTCATTAGCTAAATAATTGAAGGATCCGAACCAAAATATTTCCTTCTGCTCACAATTGGGACATTTAGAATCAAACTCAGAATTTAGTATTGGGCTAGAGTTGCAAGAAACATTCTTGTATGGCATTTTCACTGTTTCAAAAATGAAAAATCACATCTAATTCTGGGTTTCCTTTTAATATTAGGATGTAGCTGCTTTAGAGAGCCAACCTTTACTGGGTTTTACAGTTGCTGAAGTTAAAGATGAATACTTAGAATCTAAAGTTTTCCATCTATTGCACAAAAATACTTTATTTTACATATTCAAATCAGATGATTCCCAGTCAGCACAAAAGTAAGTGGCCAGTTATATATATGTTAAGTTATAAATTAAGGATATTCTGAGACAGTTTCAAAATATAGTATTGACTGTGATCCTATTGATTATTCCAATTGTACAGAAATTATTTTGCCAACATATAGATATCTTTTTAGTATTCCCAGTGAAGTACCTAAAAATTAGAGTAAATGAAGTTTGTTTTTATTAGATTTTAGCAGGAAAAAAGCAGGCATTTGTTACTTGTACATAAGTTGAGCAAAAATACAGGAAAAAAACCATCTCTTTTTTCAAAAGCTGATTCCAAAAGTAGAGTGCTATTTAAGAATTGGATTCAAACCTGTTGCCTTGACCATTTTTCATTTAGAATTATGCATGGTTTTTATTTATGAAATTTATAGACCTCCCATCTTACCTCAAGGTAACTAACTTTAACATCCTCTAGTGTGGCTTTGATTGTAATTATGTTAAATCAGGATAAATAAGTCAATTACTTAAATATTCTAATTTGCTGAATATATCCAATTATATATATATATACTCTGAAAATCATTATACTTGATGTAGCAACACAGCTGTAAGTTTAGAAATCTTCTTGTACTCCCAGAAGATGTCTGAGTTTACATATCTTAGCTCCCTTTCCTGACTTAGTGTGGCAGCATAATAGTTATTACTGTTCTCACCTCTCTTCAAAAGGAATTCCTCTATCCAGCAACTTCCTCCAACCTTGGCACATGAGAAAATATGGCACCCATAGTCTGTGTGCCTTACTGACAAGTAAAATAAACAAAATAAAATGGCAAATGGGAATAAATTTTGTAACAGTAAGGCCCTCTGTGTGGAGGTGGCTGACTAGAAAAAAAATTAACCCCACCTTACAGAGACAGAACAATCATTCCGAATTTAAAATGGAACTAAAACCTTTATTAAAAAGAAATAAAGTGAAAAGTGATTTTTTTGCCTGTTTTAAACAGATACTTATAAAACATTCAGTAGCAGGTAAGATAAAAATATAGAGCAACTAACGTTACAGATAACATGTTTCCCATAGAAAATATATAGAACATGAAATAGAGAGCCTAATTATCTGAAACAAGAAAGCATTAACCAGTAGATACAGCAGAGAAATTAAATATCACTTCCTAGCTTTTCCTATTTTCCTAGAGAATAGATAACCCTCAGAACAGATACTCCCTTTGTTCATAAAATACTTATTCTTAGCAAATGCTTTTTTCTGCAAATTATAGTTTAAGTCTAAATGTTGATCTTAAATCTTACTTGTTTCCAGCCTTTGCCTAGCAACTTCTTAGTGATTTTAAAAAAAAGATTCCTAATGAGCAGGAAGGGTTTGAAAGAAGCTGCTTGTTTCATATGTACCAAAACCCTGTGCTTCTCTTTACAACAGAAAGAGATGCCTCAACTAGCAGCTTGCCATCTCACAAGAGGCTTGTAGGCAGATTAATGAGAGTGTACATGGGGATGTGGTTTTGTTATTAAAATAATGTTTTCTCTTTTTCCAATAGGTGGATAGAAGCTTTTCAAGAAGCCACAATATTGTAGCACATTCTGGGTTTAAAGAAAATGCAGATGACAATGATATTACAGTTCTGTACATTATAGTAAATGAATTGGCCTAGGCCACAGGTTGGCAACCTGTGGCTCTGGAACCGCATGCGGCTCTTTGAGCCTTCCCCTGTGGCTCCCAGCCTCCTCTGCCATTTGCAGACAGAGACAGGCACTTGCACTTCCCTGCTTTTCTCTCTCTCTCTCTCTCTCTCTCTCTCTCTCTCTCTCTCTCTGTGTGTGTGTGTGTGTGTGTGTGTGTGTGTGTGTGTGTAAAAGAGAATGGACTCACGGTGTTCTCTGACAAGCTGAAAAGCTTTTTGGCGGGGCTCCTCCCTTTGCTGCATCTCTTCAGGAAGCAGGAAGAGCAGAGCAGAGAGAGCTAGCTAGCCCAGCTAAGCTGACTCAGGAATTCTGGGAGTTGAAGTCCATGAGTCATAAAAGAGCCGAGGTTGCCTACCCCTGAGCTTGTTGGAGAACAGCTTGAAGCCAGCTTGCCAGGTGAGCAGAAGATCGGAGGGGGGGTAGAGAAAGAGAGAGAGAGAGAGGGAGAGAGAGAGGAAAGAGAGAGAGAGAAAGAAAGAGTGGGGGAAGAGGACTGGCAGACCAAGGGCAGAAAGAGAGAGGAGGAGGGAGAGAGAGGACCCTTTTGACATCTAAAATGAAGATAACACTGCATATATCCTTTTTTACCTTTATGATACATACATTCATACACACATACATACACACACATATACACACACATACATACATACATACATACATACATACATACATACATACATACATACATAAAGCGTTGACACATAAAAGTTTTTCAGACAGACCGGTCTGATTGATTGCACCTTGGCATTTTGACTGCTATGCTGCAGTTCTACTTTTTTTTTTTAATAATCACTTTTGCCTTGCAGCCCCCCAACTAGGGGCATTAAGCAGGCTCAAGTCGCTACTGCGATACATTACAAATTCAGATTTCTTTTTGCTGACAAAAAGATTTGTCAGCAAAAAGAAATCTGAATATATGTATGTATGTATGTATGTGTGTGTATATATGTGTGTGTGTGTGTGTGTGCATAATAAAGGTAAAAAAGGATATATGCAGTGTTATCTTCATTTTAGATATCAAAAGGGTTTTACGGCTCCCAGTGTTTTGTTTTCGGCGGGAAACAGGTCCAAGTGGCTCTTTGAGTGTTTTGGGTTGCCTACCCCTGGCCTAGGCAATGCCTTTTTTTAAAATAGTGGTCTGAACCTAGTCTCTGGTTCAGGCATAATGATTTTTAAAGAAATGTGAATACTTGCTGTCATACAAAATATGTTATTTATTAAACTCTGCCACTGTTTTACATTTGGTAATGGTCAGAATCATTCTGAAACTCAAGCTGAATTTTAAAGTTTCCTTCATTGCAGAATCTTATAAATCACAGTATCATTTGACAGAAAAAGGTATTTCTCTGGTCTGTTCCAAGGACAATTTTCACATATGCAAAATGCAAGACTTTTCAGTAGGCTTTTAGGATTTCTTGTTTTAATTTTTGGTAAATCTACTGAACTATTGTGCATTCTACCATACATATACATTTCATATTTGAAACAACTATGTTTAAGTTTATTAATTGGCCTAGATGAGGCAATGTACAAGTCACTTTATAATGATCAGTTGCACATTAACCTCTTACAATGTTGTTCATCTTTTTAATATTCCATAATGCTGCATCTGATCAATCTCTGGTGCTATACATGGAAGATTTTGTGTGAAACGTTTTTTACTAAAGCCTGAGCTTGACTCTTTCCTGGAAAATTAATGAAATATCTTAGCAGGAAAAGCCTAATATTTAGAATGGAAGGGTAAGAATATACCAATCTTTCTAGATCTATCCCTTTGGATAGTCAAGCAACATTAGCTATTCAGTTGGGTAACAAGCCCTAAGATGATGATTTTTTTTTATTCAGATATTTTATCTACATGCCTGATTCAGGCATAAATATTTTTTATCCAGAAATCACAGCAAAATTTATAATTAGAATCAAAAGAAAAAATGAAATAACTGCCCATTGTGTTTCTAAAAACTAGAAGCTGAAGATAGTCCTTCCAGGTTCACAGAAGTTTCTTCACTATCACATGACTTTTGCAGGAGTTCATGTGGGTTCAGTTCTTTTCTTTGTATTTTTGTTTTATCCTCAGTACATTACAATAATTACAAAAACTATTAGGACATGAGACACAGAAACTAGCTTAGTAGGGCTGAAGCTAGCAATCAAAACTAGCCACCTGCTTTCCTGGCCACCAAGGCCACTGTAATTTCCAGGGATAGAAAAGAACCCTTGAGCTATGCACAGTGGGAGTGCTATGTTGTCTAATACTGGCTACCACTTTATTTCCAGACTTGGAAATAATCTAACCATCATCTGGAGTGAACTTCAGATTTTTAGCCATTATCCACTTCATCACAACTTCAAAACATCTGTCAAGCACCAGCTTTCCTGATGAAAATTTTACATTTCTGAGTCACTACTCTTAACAGGCCACCACTTTGTGTTCCAGAAGAACAGAAACTTCTGGAGCCTCATAATTCAAATGCCATGGGGACAAATAAATCTCCAGTTGCAACTTTCTAGCAAATACTCAACCCATTCCAGCAATATCCCAAGATCAGTTCGTTAGTATTATTAAAAGTGGCTTAGAGATACAAGAATATGAGCACAGTGGTATGGATTTTCTGTGCTATATCTGGTTGAAGCCAAGAGTATAAAAGATCTGAATAATCTTTCAATCATACTTGTAGTTGAATGGCTGAAATCTTACCCAAGACATTATTTTTGGTTGCTTGTTGTTTAGAATCTATGGGCTTAGTTTTTTCAAGGCAGTAAATAATGTCCTCAATAAAGAGGCACTGACCATTAACTGGATTTACCTTTTAGTTTCTACCTGAAAACTACTATACCTGCTCCATAATATGGCTGTACAGGCAGTAATGGCGATATGTGCCTATGTAATAACTGCTATATGAATTGTACCAGTTGTCAGTGAGTTTCCAGATAACAATAAAGTGCTGATTATGACCTGTAAAGCCTGTGTTTACAAAGGCCTGGCTTTTTGAGACTCTCTGTCCATTCAATAAGATGTGACACAACTAGAATGCTTCAGATTTCAATTTTAAAACATTGCCAGTTGATAAGATGTAGGCTGTGAGTCTTCTCTCTTAAAGCACCTGGTTTCTGGAATAGTACATCCCAAAGTTCAACAGGCCTTTAAGACTTGGTTCTTTCACCAGCTGCTGGGTGAGAACTATGCACTTTTGGGGAATTTTTGTTATATTCTTGGTTTATTGCCCCTTTCGTTTGCATACTGTATTGGAGATATGATTGTACACCCTCCACCATCACTCTATCAAGGTGCTTATAAATATGATTTATAATTTTTTTATGATCCTATAGTCCCTTACTTAGGGGTAGAGTTGGGGCAACTGAGTGGAGCTGGCCGGATGCCCTTCCTGACACCTATGTGGAGTTTGCAGCAGATATTTTTTCTTTGTGCCCTAAGAAAGAAACATCTGCCGCTACCTAGGATTGAACTCTTAACCTTCCAAGTGTGAGGCAAGTATCTTCACCACTAGGTCACCATGCCACTCAAATGTGATTTATAAATAAGTACATAAAAATATGGATATGAATAGCCATCATGAAATGAGTTCCATATCTTGTTGAACTCTAGATCACAATAATTGAAGCTGACCTCTTAAATTCTGATCAGATGGCAATCTCTTAAACTCAGTAAAGTTGGCAAAAACTGTGGCACGTAATTTGCAGCAGGTGTATCCTCCAACATATTGCAACCTTTTGCAAGGGTTACAGAGTCAGATTAGCCTTGAACAGTCCAGCCACCATCTGAATTTTTTTTACAGAGCATTTCACTAAGAGGATATTGAGAAGTAAGTTCTCTGTGCAATCATTTGGAGTGGTACTTTGCCAGGTAGAGAGAGATACATGAGATCTGAGTCCTTGCTAGGTCAGAGTGATATAAAACCAGATAGCCTTTTTCCTCAGTGATGAGGTCTGTTCATGTTCCAAATTAAACTGCACTGATTCACTCAAAAGTGGAGAGGGGGAGATCTCTAAGCTCTCCAAGGCCATTGGGAAACCAGCATAGAGCATGAGCAGTCAGTAGTCATATTCTGACTTTCCGATCTCTTCACCTTTCCTTCCTACTAATGATTGCTGATGACATTGATCTTTATTTCCCTTTACCCAAGCACATATGGTCCTTAAAACCAACAACCTAACAAAACAAAACAAATCATATTCTTAACCCAGTAATTTTTCATCTCTTTCCCTCCTTCCAATTAAAGGAAGGGTGGGTTCAAGCCTTTTCACAAAACAAAGGGGTGAGCAAAAAGAAGCAGCCCCCTTTAGTGATAATGTGCTACCAATAGTAAGCTCTGATAGCTTCTAACTTTGACAGCAAACAGATTTTCAGGAGATATCTGGAAAATTTGCCTGCAGTTCCTTCGATTCTGATATCTCAGGTTTAAACGTAAGTAAAAAGGGATCACTCATAAAGGACAAAAACAACTTTCTAAACTAAAGCATGCTAAATAACGTGCTAGATAAAGATGCTTTCCAATCTTGACCGCAAGGATTTATACGGGTTTAAGTGTACAGTTTCTTGGCAACAAAGGAAAGTGCTTCCTCGATTTCCCAGTAAAACCTACAGTAATGGTGGCCTTCCATCCGAGTACTAACTATATCAGTGTTTCTCAACCTTGACAATTTTAAGGCATGTGGACTTCAACTCCCAGAATTCCACAGCCAGCATTGCTGGCTGTGGAATTCTGGGAGTTGAAGTCCACATGCCTTAAAATTGTCAAGGTTGAGAAACACTGATATAGATCAAACCCTTCTTAGTGTCCAAGCCTAGACTAAGTCCTCCAGGGGCTTCCAAGTGATAAAAACGTCTTCCTAATATGCGTCTCTGAAAAATGCACGGAATACTGAATGGACATTCCAATAGCTCCCTCCACTTGCCTCCTTAATAAACACGATCGACAGGAAAACCCGCGAGAAAATGCTTAGCTAGTTCTCATACTGTTTCTCCGCCCCCCTCCCCTCATTGTTACGGCTACCAAAGGCAAAACGCTTCCTTCCTTCCTTCCCTTTCCTCGCCGGCACGGTGACGTTCGTTCGTCCCTCGCCACGGGCTTGCTTTGCGCATGCGCAGCCGTTCTGCGGGTGGCGGAGGCTACTGCGGAGGGGGAGGGGAAACAGAACGTTACGCCACGCCACACGACGGGACAGGACCGAACGTAGAAGGCGGGGTCACGAACTCTGACCTCCCAGATCCGGAGCCGCCACCGACAAATAAACCCTAAAGAGCTGCAGCTGCGCCTGACAGGTAAGAGGGGGAGAGGGCGGGGATAGAGAAGTGGAGCGCCGCTGGTGGTATCCCAGTTCAGAGAGGCCTTCCCTTCCTTCGGAGGTTTGGCTGGCCAGGCGGCTTCGTCGCGTTTCCTAATTGCGGCCTCTTCCGTGCCCTGTAGTGGCAGGATGCCGTTATGCATGTGCTGGGCGGTAGAAGTAGTAGTAGTAGTAGTTCCTCCTGGTGCCGCCGCCGCCCCTCTGACCTTTCACCCACAGGAAAGGCTTGTATCTCCCCTCCCCGGATCCTAGCCGCGCCCCGGGGCCTTTTCTTGTGGACCTCGCCCTCTGGTTTATGGGAATTTGAACGCGATGGAGTTCGAGTCGGCCCGGTCGTTACTTAGGCTGCCGCTTTGCTGTGTGGAAAGGCTTCGGAGCGTTGCGGTCTTGCCCCGCAGCAGCCATTTTGTGTCCGCGAGTGACAGCGGGCTGGTGCCTCCCTCCGACGGGTCTCCTACTGGGCTAAATACTTGAGGCCTGTTACTCAAAACTGCAGAGGAAGTGGGCTGACTGGGCTAATTCCTTCCTGTATCATTGAACAACAGCAACAACACCCACCAACAACGTGCCTTCAGTGACAACGTTAGATGTTACTGAAGGGGATTCCTTTCATAATTTTCCCTGATAACGTTGATTTTACACGCAGTTATGTAGCTCTCCGTGAGTGCATTCAAATGCAAGAATTAATCTTAGTCTGTAGGGGTGTGGTAATCTCTGTTCTTAATTTTAAAAGATTAAGCTCAATTTTCTAGTCCTTTTGTCCCATACTTGTGAATAATAGTGTGAAAGATTACTTTCTGATTCATTCCTCCTGTGCATCTATTTTTATGCACAGTGTGGGTCGTAATTACAGCAAAACGCTTTCAGTATGATTTAATTAAATTCTCAGGCAGATGAGAATTTACTGTGGGCAAATCTTTGGTAAGCATTTTAAGCTGTCATCAATAACTGATCTAGCAACGTTGCCTGTTTCTGCTCTAGAAAATACTGTACTGTCTAATTATTTTACATTTCTTTTTAGCATGGTATATACAGTCCACTTTTTCTTAAGTTTCAGACCAGAGACACATGCAGAAGTTACATTATATCATGCCCTCTAATGACTACATATCCCTTCCTGCAATAGCATTGACCACTGGGACTGAATATCTCCTAAACTAAAGCTAATGAATAGTACAACTTGTGAAAGAGAAAGGATCATATTGATAAATTAAAAAAAGGATCATATTAATAAATTAAAAAAAAAACTAGTTGCAAAGCAATACCTGGCATGCTGGTCAGCTGTTTGGAGCTAGCAGAGTGCCAGCAGAACTGGAGTTGATGGGCCTGGAGATGTTGGAGGCATTAGAGAATATATTTTTGGAGGCAGTAATAATAGTAATGGGGCATTTATTTTGTTTTTTAAAATGCTGCTGAACTGCTGTTTTGCTGACTTCATTTTGAGGAAGTATATAATCTTATAAATGCAATTGCCCACAAATTCAATTCCTGATAAACCCAATGGAAAAGATATGTAATTAGATATACCTGATGAGTCCCAACCATGATGAAACCAGACACATAATGCCTCCTGGTGCTCAGAATACTTTTCATTAATGACATCTAAAAGTATCTGGATTTGAAGTCTGGGATTTAGCATTTTGATTCAATAAAAGGGATAGATGTAGAGTTTTCTTCAAAAATGATATTAAAAGTGTTCCCTTGCCCATTCCCTTACTTATTCTTAACATGCATTTATTAGATTGGATTGGTTGACTGGAACTATTTCTCATCCTTGCCCTGTATAAAACTCTTTGTTTCTGCTTCTGATAGTGTGTATTAAAGCAGCCATTGAGTTTTCTTGAAAATTGTGATCTAGAAAATTGTTCACATATTTCAAATGGTATAGTAATTAGAATTCGAATATTTTCACTATGTAATGTGCCTACAATTGTATATCGTTCAGATTACTCAGAGATAACCTTTCTGTTCTGTTCTTTCTGAAATTGGCTTTCCGGTGTTTGATAATAATTGCCATGTATTTAAAAACTATTATTAGAAATCAGAAACAATACTTACTGCTCTTTTCTATTTTCCCAGAATTTAGTTTCAATATTTGAAAAATAATGTAGATTCTTAAAATGTACAAGATACAAGTACATTTGGTAATTCTGTATGTAAGCAAGCATTGCTATATAGAATCTTTTAATCCAGTTTGATAGTTCTGTTACTTTAAATCCATCATGGGGAAGTGTGCAAAATGATACACAAATATCTCTTTGATAATCTGAAATCTACTTATTTAACATATGGTTAGACTAAAATTATAGCCATTTTTCCAATACTGTAATACATACTGCTGTAATTTGTTATTTACTGTACAGCAGTACATAAATTGTTGCAAGATGTATGTAACTTAAAATCTTAAAAAATATTTTTATTGTAATGAAGTAAACCGTAAAGTTACTATTTAAAATAATTCATCCAGTTTGTGGTCTTTCTAGGATAGCATTTGCAACAGGTTAGAGCAGTGGCCCCCAACCTCTTGGGAACCAGTGACCAGTTCCATGGAGAGAGGTTTTTCTACGGATCAGAGGGGGTGTGGTTTTGTCTGCTGCCTAAATCCCACAAATGGGTCTTCACTTGTTTGAGTGGACCGGTTTCTGGCATGCTGTGGACCGGAGGTTGAGGACACCTGGGTTAGAGTCTGTCTTCTGCAGTTACATCTGAGTCATGGATAAGTAACTTACAGTGAGGGGGAAAATGTTTGATCCCCTGCTGATTTTGTACGTTTGCCCACTGACAAAGAAATGATCAGTCTATAATTTTAATGGTAGGTTTATTTTAACAGTGAGAGACAGAATAACAACAACAAAAATCCAGAAAAACGCATTTCAAAAAAGTTATAAATTGATTTGCATTTTAATGAGTAAAATAAGTATTTGATCCCCTATCAATCAGCAAGATTTCTGGCTCCCAGGTATCTTTTATACAGGTAATGAGTCGAGATTAGGATCACTCTCTTAAAGGGAGTGCTCCTAATCTCAGTTTGTTACCCGTCTAAAAGACACCTGTACACAGAAACAATCAATCAGATTCCAAACTCTCCACCATGGCCAGGACCAAAGAGCTGTCCAAGGAGGTCAGAGACAAGATTGTAGACCTACACAAGGCTGGAATGGGCTACAAGACTATCACCAAGCAGCTTGGTGAGAAGGTGACAACAGTTGGTGCGATTATTCGCAAATGGAAGACACACAAAATAACTGTCAATCTCCTTCGGTCTGGGGCTCCATGCAAGATCTCACTTTGTGGAGTTTCAGTGATCATGAGAACGGTGAGGAATCAGCCCAGAATTACACAGGAGGATCTTGTCAATAATCTCAAGGCAGCTGGGACCATAGTCACCAAGAAAACAATTGGTAACACACTATGCCATGAAGGACTGAAATCCTGCAGCGCCCGCAAGGTCCCCCTGCTCAAAAAAGCACATGTAAAGGCCCATCTGAAGTTTGCCAGTGAACAACCAAATGATTCAGAGGAGAACTGGGTGAAAGTGTTGTGGTCAGATGAGACCAAAAGTGAGCTCTTTGGCATCAACTCAACTCACTGTGTTTGGAGGAGGAGAAATGTTGCCTATGACCCCAAGAACAACCCCCCCACCCCATCAAACATGGAGGTGGAAACATGATTTGGGGGTATTTTTCTGCTAAGGGGACAGGACAACTTCACCGCATCAAAGGGACAATGGATGGGGCCATGTACCGTCAAATCTTGGGTGAGAATCTCCTTCTCTCAGTCAGGACATTGAAAATAGATTGTGGATGGGCATTCCAGCATGGCCAAGGCAACAAAGGAGTGGCTCAAGAAGAAGCACATTAAGGTCCTGAGTGGCCTAGCCAGTCTCCAGACCTTAATCCCATGGAAAATCTGTGGAGGGAGCTGAAGGTTCAAGCTGGCAAACGTCAGCCTCGAAACCTTCAATGACTTGGAGAGGATCTGCAAAGATCCTGAGATGTGTGCAAACCTGCTGGCCAACTACAAGAAACGTCTGACCTCTGTGATTGCCAACAAGGCTTTTGCCACCAAGTACTAAGTCATATTTTGCAGAAGGTGTCAAATACTTATTTCAGTCCTTAAAATGCAAATCAATTTATAACCTTTTTGAAATGCATTTTTCTGCATTTTTTTGTTGTTATTCTGTCTCTCACTGTTAAAATAAACCTACCATTAAAATTATAGACCAGTGATGGCAAACCTTTTAGAGACCGAGTGCCCAAACCGCAACCCAAAATCACTTATTTATTGCAAAGTGCCAGGGCCGCATCAGCATTGTGGTTCTCTCAGGGAGGACGGGGTGTGTGGCCCACTGGGTGGGCATGGCCAGAGTGGTCACAGGAGACTGGGTGGATACGACCAGGTAGGCGTGGCCACCTCGATGTTCTAACACCTCTACTCGAGCTTTCTAGCCGGCCGTTTTGCCTGCTTTGTGCTCGGTGGGGCTGCTGCTCTGGGCATCTGCAGCCTAATGGACCTGTGCGAGCTGCTAGTGGCCGCAGTGTGCATGCCCACAGACAGGGCTCTGAGTACCGCCTTTGGCACGCATGCCATAGGTTCGCCACCACTGTTATAGACTGATCATTTCTTTGTCAGTGGGCAAATGTGCAAAATCAGCAGGGGATCAACTATTTTTTCCCTCATTGTATGGTTCACCATATGTTGTATAATTCCAAATCCTGTCAGGCATAGGCTGTATGAATAGCCAAAAAAAATCACAACTGTACTTAAACACTTCTTGATAAGTATAGATTCCCTTTTTTCTGATATAAATTAATTACTCTGATACTTTCTGTAGATTTATCTGGGAATAAACAATCCAGATTTACAAGTGCTTACAAGTAATTTTTAGATGTGATTTGTACACTTGCCAAAAATAGAAACATAAGAAGCTATAACAGGATTAAGGTGTCTGTGATGCTTAGGGTGTTACGGAATAACTATTAGCAACTTTAGTCCGCATAGCTAATGGTGAAAAAATAATTACAACAAAATTTCAGTATCTGAAGATTTTGTAATACAATATGACTAGGCTATTTTTTGTAATGACAGTGGGTACCCGTTTCCCATAATAAAATGAAGATACTGTCATGCCAGATTGTTAATGTGCAAAGGTCTGCCTTTTAAGACCACCAAGAAGCTGCAATTAATGCTGACTACTGTGGGCCTGGTTTTCCATAGATCTCCAAGTGCAATTCAGAGTACTGGTTTTCACCTTAAAATCCTATGTGATTTGGCTTCTAGCTCTTTTTTAAGATTGCCTTCTGTGTGTGAAACTGATATATGCATTCCAACACATCTCTCAATGGTGTTTCATTACCAACATCTCACTGTCAGATCAGTGCTCATACTAATGATCCTCTGAAAAATAGTAAAAATAACTTTTTTAGGAATCATTTGGAGGATGATGAGTGTTAGCTACCTATACTATTATAATGTATTATTACTGTATTACTGTTACATTAGTTTTTGGACCATGAAAAAAACTATTAAAGGAGGAAAATCAACTTGTTTGAGCTGTGGAGTTGGAGAATGCTCCTGTGTGTTCCTTGGACAGCAAAGATGGCAAGTACAAGAGTGTATACAACCAGACATTTCACTGGAAGGCAAAAATCATAAAATTCTGCCTTACTTATTTTGGCCATGTCATGTGATTAAACTAACTGGAGAAGGCAGATATACTCAGAATGGTCAGTGATAAAAGAAAGTGAGGCTGCCAAAAAGATGTTGGCTAAGCCAACCCCAGCCAGAGCATAAAACAACTGAAAGAAACCATACAAGATAGGAAAATATGGAGAGAGGTCCATACAGTCATTGAGAATCTGACACAATTGAACAGATAGCATCATCATCTTAGTTTTAATATTTATTTCCAGTATTTATATTCTCCCTCGGTCCTAAAGGATTCTGGGCATATAATAGCATGATAAAACATACAATACAAAAATCCAAGCATAACGGAAACAAACAACAAGGTACTGTAAAACACTAAGGTGCTCAAGAAGATGGTTTTGGTTGGGGTCTGGTTTTCTCCTTGGTAATTCCTTGATTAATGTATTTGTTTGCCTGCTTCATTGTTAGCTTGCTTTCTCTTCTATTGGAATTTTTATACTTCCGTTTTTTTCCAAATAATTTTATTGAAGAATATAAGTAGAAGAAAATGTATACAAACTACAAAATATAAAAAAGAAAAATGTGAAGAAAAACAAGTAACTTATTTACTTACATATCAAATTTGTATGGCCATCCATCTCACAGTTGTGACTTTTCATTCCTACTCCCCTCTTCATCCCAACAAGTGCAAACAATTTAAGTAACTTATCACCTTACTTAAGAAGTTCCAAGAAGGTTCTGCATCCATTTGCGCTATTCAGGTGACCTTGAGGACACAGACAAATCTCCAAGTGGCCTCAACGGCTCCCCAAAAGAATGCAAATAACCAGCTGTCTGCAAGGAATATAAATCCTTCCATTCCCCACCATCCAGTCAGAGCTGAAGCAGCTTTTGGATGAGAAGCAAAACGTCTTCAAAGAAAAACAAGAAAGACCAATTGCCTCTTGAAAATGCACCTTTGGGACAACCATGACCTGGATGATTGAGAATCTCTATATACACCTCTCTTAAGATACAGGGTGCATTCTGTTCACCTCTTATCTATGTTTCTTCCTTATCAGCAAAAGTCCACTGAGGGATGCCAGATATAACTCATTATATTTCTTAACCGTGATTGAATAAGCCAACTTTATATTCCTTCCCTATAATTTTAACATTCTTAATTCTTAACTCCTTGCACTAGAGTCCCAGAGCTTAATTTCTTGTCATCTTTTTTGTCCTTTCCAAAAAATCTTCCAAAACTTTTGTAGGTTTTTTTTTGTGCATCCAGTAAGAGGACATTTTTTGGGTCACTTTTCAAAAAATCGTGCAAGACTTTAACAGATCATCTCTTTTCTGGATTATTGCTTGGATGAAGCATCATCCTGTTTCATTTGTACGTCAACTACATTCTTTTCTGTATTCTGTTTGCTTGCTACATTTATATCTACACTCAAGATTAATTTCAAATTTATCCAGAGTAATTTGTCTGAAAATTTCAAGACCATTTTTCATAAGTTTTCATCAGAACACTGTTAAAATATTTTTCCATTCTTTATTCAATTGTCCTCTTTCTAATCCTCCAGCTACCTCTAGTGTCCGTTATCTTGTTTGACCTAAGAAAACACAAGAAGTCCCATGGGGTTATTCTAAAAATTTAAAATTACAATTCCATCTGAATCCTAAATCTGTTGCTAATTTTCCACAATCAATACTCTGAGCATTCTTTTTGCTTTTGTTTTATCCAAAAACTTACATTTTAAAAAGTTTAAAATTGAATTTAAAAATTATTTCTAAGGAAAAGGCAATTCAACTAAATAAAGTGTAACTTGCTGTTCCAAAAGGTCTCAAACATCCCGGGTTATGTGATAACCACTTGTGGCTTTTCCACTCAACTTCCAGTTATCTTTAGTGAAGCGTGCAAACCAGGGTCTGCATTTCCTGCCTCGGATGAGGAGAGCAATCTTTCTTCTTCTGTCCTGGCCACTTTTTATAGAGGCACAATTGAAAGCATTTTAACAAATTGCATCAGTATTTGGTTTGGTGGTAGCAGAGCCTCAGATAGAAGGTGCATACAGAGAGTGGTAAGGACAGTTGAGAAGAGTATAGGAAGCTCGCTTCCCGTTATTCAGGATACTGCCTATAAGTGCTATGTGCTTAGAGCTCGAAGCATTGTTAGAGACCCCACACACCCACTTCACAGTCTATTTCTGTTACTCCCCTCTGAGAGGAGATTTTGAAGTATTTCTAGCGGGACTACTAGATTCTGCAACAGCTTTGTTCCTTATGCCATCCGTCCTATAAATTCTCAGGATTCTTTTTTCTCGCCATGTTTATGTATACATCCGAATTAGACTGTGTTGTTTCTCTGTGTCATATGTGTGTGTATATGTAGGTATATGCATAATTTTTTGCATGTTTATGTGGAGTATATTGGAGGTGGTTACCTTTGAGAGCTGAATGCAACGAAATTTCATTTTAATGCATGCTAATTAAAGTGACAATCAAGTTATTCTATTCAAGCAAAATCAATGGGGGAAGCTGGACTCGCTTAACGACCACATGATGCAGTTTACAAGTGCAGTAATTCACCTACCAGCCATACAAAAAGGTCATAACATTGGGTGCAACTCAATAACCACCTTGCTTAGCAATGGAAATTCTGATCCCAATTTTGGTTATAATCTGAGGATTATCTGTACAAAATTAGCATGTTGTGCAAATTTAGTATGTATTTATGCAATCGCATAAGTCCAAAGCCTACATAAGAAATGCAAGCCCACGATATGGGGTTAATGAATAACCTTATGTAAGCAATATAGGTAGTCCTCGACTTACAACACAATTGAGCCCAAAATTTCTGTTGCTAAGCGAGAAAGTTGTTAAGTGAGTTTTGCCTCATTTTATGACCATTCTTGTCAGATTTGTTAAGTGAATCTGAGTTCCCCATTGGCTTTGCTTGTCAGAAGGTTGCAAAAAGTGATCATATGACACTGGGACACTGCAACTGTCATAAATATGAGTCAGTTGCCACATGTTTCAATTTTGATTATGTGACCAGAGGATGCTGCAATGGTTGTAAGTGTGAAAAGCAGTCATAAGTCACCTTTTTCAGTGCCATTATAATTTTGAACATTTATTAACTAAACTGTTGTAAGTTGACAACTACCTGTATATGCAGAGACATAACATTCTCAAGAAAGTTAGAATAATATTGTCAAGATCATAGTTTTCTCAGTTGTAAAATATGTCTTTGAAAACGTCATTCAAAAAGGCTGAATGAAGAAAAATTGATACATTTGAATTTTGGTGCTCAAGAAATTCACTGACAGCTTTATAGAGTGTAAGAATAAAGCAGTCAATACTACATGGAGAAAAAATAGTCTGAAAATGCTAATAAAAAAAACTAAAGCTTAAATATTTTGGACATATAGTTTGAAAGTAAGGATCATCCAAGAAGATCATCTTGCTTGGAAAAATCAAAGGCAATTGAGGACCAACAGATGATATAGTAGCTAGAAGTATCATTAATGACTTAACGTGAATCTATAAAATCTCCAAGAAGCAAGATTCTAACAAAATAATGTCCATTCAGTCACAAAAAATCAAACAAGTTTATGGCATAACATGCCTCAACAGTTTAAACTCTAATTTTCAGAATTTGTGAAGAATACCCTTTTTAGCTACACAAATTATGATCGTTTCAAATACTTCATGGATAGAAAACTGTTTTTATAAAGCTTAAATTTTCAATCTACTCATAGTGAACTAGAACTCTCTCTAAATAGATAAGTCCAAAGCCTACATAGTGAAAGTTAACTGTAGAAATATTTGAGGAATTGAGAATATGTGGTACCTAGAGAACCAGTTTGGCATAGTGGTTAAGGCATCAGACTAGAAACTGGGGGATCATTAGTTCTGGAGCTGTCTTAGTCATGAAGCCAGTTTGGATGATCTTAGGCCAGTCACTCTCGGGCATAAGGCAATAACAAACCACTTCCAAAAACCCTCACCAAGAACACTGCAGGGATTTCTCCAGGCAGTCATCAGAAGCCAACAAACTGACGACACAAAAAAGAAAAAGTGGCATTAACCAAGAATTGGCTATAGAATATAGTTTCTAATACATCTAGCTTTTTCTCATGGTTGGAAAATAATGGCTAGAAGTATGCATTCTGAGGAAGCAAACAATTATTGCTATAGTTTGAACAAATTCTGGCTTGCAGTATATATAATAGTACCATATAGTTGGCATATATTCTTAATGTGCTATTTATTATAGTAAGAAAACAATATTAATTGCCATTAAAAAGTATCTCATAAAGTGTGTGTATGTATGTTAGGGTTAGGCAGTGATAAAGTTTCAAATGAGCAAAGTAGTTTAGAGAATAATGTATGTAGGCACTAGTGGTAGTAGCTTTATTATGATTAATAACTACAAATAAACGCTATGTTAAAAGAAAAGGGTAAATTCAAGTAAAATGATGTAGACCATTATAAAATAAATAAGAGTTGAAAAAAATCTATAAAACTAACTATAAAATATTCAGAGCTAATTTACTAAATTACTAAAACTATTAAATTACCCATCACAAAAAACTTCAAAATATCTAATTTTTAAATTAGTTGTAATTAGAATGTTTAACTTCTTAAGTGATAACTCATATTAACATAAATGAAGTAATACATATTTGTTAGCTAACTTTGATTGTTGCATAACATTATAAAATCATGCGATGAATTTTAAAATACCTTGACCAGAAGATTATAAGATTGTATAGGGAAAACTAAACTATCCTGTCACAAATGCCACTTTCCTGGAGGTCCTATCCAAAGTATTTGCTGTAAGGGGGACAATAAGATCAGCACCTGCATTTTTCTTGTCTCTTGTTAAAAGAAGTCTAATCGAGTCTTTAATGCCAATTTGAATAAAAGGAGTAACATAAACATGGTATTCATTCAATTTCTTCTATGTGCATAGATGTTCTTGTATTGGTATGCCATTTCATACTCTTCTGGAAAAGGTGAAGATAAAACATTGAGTCTAGCTAATGTACAGACTCTAGGCAAAAAATGTTGGTAAGGTATCTGACTCTGACAATGGCCTTCTTAGCATGCCTAGGTTTCAGATTTTTGAAGTAAAGCTTATATCTTTTTGTAAATCTAGGTCAAGAGACTTAAGTTTATTTTTCCAATAGACTTTTATCATAGCCAATTAAGAAGGGCCAAGAATTCTTTATTGTCCATTGTAGGTGGGTAGTGTTTCTTTTTTGATAGTTTGCCTAATATAGAGGAGTTGAATGAAGTTGGGACAAATGTACATCCTTGTTTCATCATCTTCTGAGTGGATATTGTTGGAGAGAAGACAGATGGTCTGAATAGCTGCATGGGACTTGTTTGATGTTATACTGTATAATTAATATGGGAACATGGTAATCAGGAGATGAAACTTGGTTTCTGCCATATCCTGCTTCTTGGGATCAAATTAATGCTGTCTAATGAGTTTACCATGGAGTCATGCAGTGTACTTTTCAATCAAAAGTTAGAGGACTAGATAGTAGTCTAGCATTGAGCAGCCCTTGCTTTTCCTCTGTATAGGCACTCATCTTGCATTATCAGCAATTCCTTTTCTGATTTACACAGCTACTGCTTCACAAATTTGATGAAAATGCATGTACTTTAAGGAGGTGCTGACAGGTATGATGTATGCATTCCAAATCATCTTTCCCTTTAGAATCCAGATCTCGATACAATCTATGAGTGTGTGTGTATATATATATTAAATAATCATAATCAAAACATTAAAAAGTCACTGACAATCTTCATTTCAAATAATTAAAGTTTAATAAAATATATGTGCTTGGTATTTTGCTAATTCTTGCATTGATTAAAAATCCTACTATAAATCCATTTTTGAATTTCATAATGCTTTATAATGAATTATTTTTCTTTCTATAAACTCACAGGAATCTCCAAATAATGATTATGCACACAGGAACTGAAGTATAACATTATACCGATGGTAAGAAGAATGCTTGATTTCTGTTTATTTATATTTCATCATTCAATTCAACTAGAACAATTAACAAAAGAGAAAATCGAAAAATAATACAAACAAGAGAAATTAAACACATGACATCAGTGTATTCATAAATAATATTTAGGTATTTATTTAAATACGTAAAGCCTGCCTTCTAGTGTGGATAAGTCATTTAGGATGGATATAATTTTAAGAATTAAATCTAATATAAAAATAAGAATTATATCAAAGAAAAATGAAAAGAAATAGTTTTTTTTAAAAAAAAATTATGTGCAGGTAGTCCTCAACTTACAACTGGTTGTTTAACCATTCAAAGTTATAATAGTCTTGGAAAGGGTGCTTTATGGCCCATTAAGTATTTACAGCTCTCTTAAAACATCACCCTCCTGGTCACCATGTTTTTTGGGGCACTTGGCAATCTGTTTGCACTTAAAACCAGTTGCCAAGTGCCTTGCAACTATGTGATCACCATTTGCAATCTTCTCTGCTGGCTTCTCTGGAAAGTCAATGGGGAAGCCGATAGGGAAGGTTGCATGCTGCAGCTGCCTGCCAAGAAGAATTCTTATTGTCTCTGGGACTGGTCGAAAGAATTGCCTGCCAAGGAAAGCTTCACTGGTCTCCAGAAATGGATGCTGGAGATCCAACTTCCGTTCCTGCAGCCTGACAAACACGTTTTCTTTGTGCACAGAGGGGAGTTAACTCCACCAGGCTGTAGAAACGGAGCTCAGATCCCAAAGAAGAGTTCTATTCCATGTACCAAGGGGAGCCAAAATCATTTGGCAGACAGCTTTTCCACTCTATCCACTTAATCATCTTGGAGATCACTTAATGACCGCAACCAGGAGTGCCAGCATTGTGGTTATTGAGCGAACCAATCCTGTGGGCATCTCTCTTAACGACCACTTCATTCAGCAACCAAGATTTAGATCCAAATTGTAGTCGTAAGTCAAAGACTACGTGTAGTAAAATCAGGCAGATATTTCAGATAAAATTTATATTGCCTCTATAAGTGAATGCCAGAATAAGATCTGAATCTTGCTTTCTATGGCTTCAGTTTAGATAAGAAAAAAAACCCTATTTTTCTGTTTGCCTGGATTTATTATTATGATTAGTATTTAAATATTTCTTATAAAAACATTTGCTTCCAGAAACATTATCCTAGATTAGGTATGTTAGGCGTTCAGGTAAGACCAACGCCCCTTCTTTGTAGAAATGATCCTGGCTTTGAAATAGGTACTTAATTCTTAAAGAATTATAAACATCTATAATTGATAGATATTTATTCAAAATGAACTTTTAAAAGATGCCTTAAATAAAACAGTCAAGTTCATTTAAAAAAAATATAGCCATAATTCAAATTAGAAATAGGCAAACATGGTCTTTTCCTTATCTGATAAGCAACTAGGAATTTAGACCAATAGAAGTAATCCTCGTTTAGTGACTGCTTTGGCTTCAGTTATACCTTGTTTAGCAACTGTTTGCAGTTATGATGGTGATGAAAAATAACTTTACGTCCAATCCTTGCATTTAAGACTTTCAGCAAAGGAAAACTGAAATAAGATCATAAAGACTGTCATGGTTTCACTTAGTGACTGCTTCACTTTATGACCAAGTTGCTGGTACCAATTGTGATTGCCAGAAGAAGACTATTTATACTTTTTTTTTGCATAAGCAGGAAATGTTAATGCCATGAACCTGGAATAGATCTTGAAAGGGGTAGGTACTCTTTTCTCTGTAAAAAAGCAGGGAATTAAAGAAAGTAACATGAGGTCAGCTGCTTCTCTTACCCAAATTGTTCATTATTTGTACTGTAATTTTTTAAAAGGAAAATATCTCTTTTACAGGGAATACTGATGATTCAGAATCATGGCAACTATTGAGGAATTGGCCCATCAAATTATGGAACAAGAAATGGGGGAGGTATTTACATTTTTTTCTAAAGTTTTATGATAATAAGGAATGTATAGAAATTTTCTAGTAGGTCATTATCCAACACTTTAGAATTTTGTGGACAACTTGAATACAAAGCAAAAAACTTTATCCTGTGCTAGAGGAGTTTACTTCCAATAAACAATGCAGCTTTCACTGGGGTTGTTGTTATTGTTGTTTTTTTGTAGATAACACACTCCCAAGGGTCTGTTACACAGACATTAATGGATAGAACACCACAAAGAATTCAGATTGTTCCTGCTGATGCAGGACTTTCCTTACCACAGCGGATACAGGTAAAGATATTTTGTCTCTTTTTGTACTCAGTTAAATAATTGAAAGATTATTTTGATATCTAAACATGATTTTTAAAGCCCTAGAAAAATATGCAGAAAAATAATAAAATGGAAATATATAGAAGACAACATAATATGTATTATTTTATCATATAATATGATCATATTTATTATGTTTTAAAAGAAGTATTCTGTAAAAAGAAAGCTGCCAATATTTTCAGTATTAGAAAGAGGGTGAGTTACAAACTGTTGCACTCTGTTCTTCAGATTTGTGTATCTCTTAATTCTTCAAGCCAAGGAAAAAATCATAAGAAAACGGTCAGAATGTTGATTTTTTTCATTTCCAGATAGAAGTATTTCCCAGAAAAATGCAAGCAACCAGGAAGGCTCTCCCATGTGCTCTTATGGAGAAGAGAGCATCTTCTCAGTGCAGAAATAGATGATAGATTTGAGGGAAGGGATGCACTTTATACTACTTACATAGTATAAAAGGAACAATCTCTCATTAATTAGATTATCCCTTCCCATCTAATGCTGTTCAGATGTGTTTGATAATTTTTATCCAACATGTTGACTGGGAAATATGGATGGCTGTCTAGTATTCTTCCTATTGTACATTTTCAGGAATAAATTCTTATCTTAAAAAGAATTGAATATATTCCAATAAGTGCATATTTTTAGGGTTTTGATTTCTATTGTTTCTTTAATAAAAATTATACAAATCTTTTCAGGACAGCAAGTACAGATTTTTTAAATTGTTGATAAATTGAGAACTAGACTATAAAATGTATTCCATTGAGCAATTTTCCACAGACAATGATTCTGGTGTACAATATTTAAGGCTGAAATATTATTGGTTTTAGTGTTAATGCATGGAATACTGTACATGCTCACCTTCTGAAAGCAGATTCAGTTTGTGATCATAGCTGTCTTAGAGCACATCTTTTAAAAACTTTTTTATAATAAATTACAATAATAAATTGAAGCAAATATGTTACCAGATTGTTACAGATCAACAGACAGGGCAGAAAATTCAGATTGTGACAGCACTGGATCAGACTGCAACAAGCAAACAGTTCATTTTAACAAATCATGATGGTTCTGCCCCAAGTAAAGTGATCCTTGCAAGGCAAGATCCTACACCAGGAAAGGTTTTTCTGACAACTCCTGATGCTGCAGGAGGCCAGCTGTTTTTTACATCCCCAGATATATCTGCACAGCACATTCAGGTATGGTGTCCTATTTTTGATGGTTTATTTATACAATTTTTAAAAATTAAAGCCTTCTTCTCAGTAGTTATGCTAGGCAGTTTCATGCTATCAAAATATAGCAACTTCATATCTGAGGAATATGCAAGTGCTGAGTTCTTTGATATAAATTAGATAATGAACAATGTAGTCCAGTGAATAGTTTTATTGTTTATGATGCTTATGAAAAAGTATAGTGGAATAAAACTATATTTATAACCATTCTAGACATTCTAGACATCTTAAATTAAATCTTAATTTTCTAAAGTAAATACAATTTAATTTTGATTAGATTCAATTTGAAACACAATAAAATAGAAAAAGGGTGAAAATCAAATTAAAGAATGATTCATAAGCCCTCAATCATAATTATTTTTATTCTTTCCTGTTTAGTTTATCAAGTGCAGGATTATAATATAATAATTTCTGAGATATTACCAAATGCATAGTCCTTTGAAATATGCTTTCTCTCTTCATTGTTTGGAATTTGCCTATAGATATGACTTTAAGCAAACAAGTTAGTGAAAACAAGAAGTATTACATTGTAATTTTTTTCCCAGATTTTGACAGACAATTCTTCAACAGAACAAATCTTAAATAAAGTATTCGATCTCTGTGTTGTTTGTGGAGACAAGGCTTCAGGTAAATCACTGTGTACTTTTCAGAATGACTTTTAAGACTTTTTAACCTTTCTTCATCTTATCAAGTATTTAACTTCATTTTCTTTTTCTTTTATGAGTAATATACTTAAAATTGCATAAATATGATTGCATTGAAGCTAAGAGCTGTTAAAACATATCAGAAAGGAAAAATCAAATTCTTGAAAGTATGAAATAATTCTACTTATAATGAGACATTTTGAATAGTACTTATATGTGATAAATAGCACAGTTCTTTGAGCATGTTAATTTCTATTTCCATGCAGTTGATATGGGTATCTCTGATGAGCATGTGACAGAAATATAGAAATGTCTATATTCCATAAGCCTGCATTCTTTTTTCAATGGCAACATTTATCTCAGTTTAAGCATAAAACATTTTGCATTTTGAAAACATTTGGAGCACTCAGCAGTTCTGAGAACAATACATTTGTTAATATGTATCTGATAAACAGAAGCAAATAGAGTAAAATTAATACATTTTGTTATGAAATCAGGACGCCATTATGGAGCAGTGACCTGTGAAGGTTGCAAAGGATTCTTTAAAAGAAGTATACGGAAGAATTTGGTGTATTCATGTCGGGGAACAAGAGACTGTGTGATTAACAAGCATCATAGAAACAGATGTCAATACTGTAGGTTGCAAAGATGTATTGCATTTGGAATGAAACAAGACTGTAAGTTTAAAAATAATAAACTAATGTAATGCTGTATTGTTTTTTGCACCATTCTTGCATGTTATATTTAGCTTGATAAATAATAAATTAAAAGTTTAGAAAGACTACCTGTATGTTAGAATTCTTTTTTAAAATATATTTTATTGATTTTTAACAATAACAATCTTTAGTGCTTAGCAAACAGCGTGTTGTCTGGATTCATACTGTATATTTAAAAACAATAATAATTAATTTCTATAATTCCATAGTCAATATATTAGTTAATGATAGGTTTCCTTGATCTTCTCTTCTTCCAGTAGTATTCTCCTTTTATTAACATTAAACAAATATAATTCTTAATACTTTCAATACATACAAGGTTAAATATAAACATTTTTCTTGTGTTTATACAAATAACAATAATATCAACATATAACATCTTTTCTAATTGGCTTATGTATTTATAAAGATCATCTTATTGAGTCACTATGTGTCCTGTTTTCAAGATTCTTATTTAAGCTTAGTTTCCCCTCAGTGTTCAAACCATTCTTATCAGTCATGATTTTCTCAAAGTTAATTACCTTTAAATATCCAAACTTTTCATTCACATACACCATCCCAATATTTTTACATTTCATATATTATAAAAGATACTATACTACTTGTATATCTTATCCCTCTTACTGTAGGGCCCCTTTATATTCAAAGTTTATTCTTTTAACCATATTCAAACAAGTGTTTAATCATATAGTACTCCATCTGGTAAATCGAGTCAAATCTCTTGAATCTAACTCTAGTCTTCTTCTTTTGCCAAGTAGCTTTCCAAGTCAGTATGTTCAGTTTGCCAGGGGGAATTCTTCCTGTATTTGTGTAAATGTTGTTGGGAATAGGAAAGACAAATTAGGGAGGATGTGCGTTTTTTGTTTCCCAAACAGTAATGATTCTCCTGGCAGCTCTATAATCCATTTTGTTAGATCTTCTTTCTTATCTTCAAGTTTGTTTTGGAGTCCTGAAAGATAAAATATCTTTTCCATTTTCATTGTTGTAGCAAAATCTTGCGGATTTTCTTTTGTTTGTATTAAGTTGTGATTCTCTTCATTTGCAGCTTCCTTATTTGGGTCACTTTCCTCTAGTTTGTGTTCTGTTATCTGATTTGTTTGTTCATTCTTTATTGTCGTTTTCTGAGAGTTTTTTAATTGTAAATTTAGATTAAGGATGTGCTCGTTTATGTCATCAAAGTTGTTTTTAATCTCATCATGATTTGAAACAATTGTCATTTGAATCTATCGCAGCATTGCATACATTTCCTCCTGGAATGTATTTGTCTTGTCTTAGACTTAGAGTATTGCTCCTGCAAATCTCTGATGTCGCAGGCTGGGGCCTTCAAAAGGGAATATTAGGTGTGGTTTCCTGTCACTTTTAGATAGGTATGCAACATCTATTTTATCTCCCCCCTCCAAATAGTCGTTCACCGGTACCATAGTTTCTGTAATTAGCCTTGTCAAGCCAGCCAATCTTAAAATCGAAACAACCAAATCTTGTATAGTTCTTATCTTTATATATGTTTTTTATAATCCAATGTGTTTCCAATTGTCAAAGCATCACTAAAAGCAGTATTTTGTAACAGTTCTTCTGTTCATGGGTCTTACAGTTGTCATCCAGCCAAAATGTCAGTCCAGAGTGTTTAACCACCTAAGAGCTTTCCAGTAAACTCCCACCTAGAAGACTAGCCAAAAGTGAAGGATTTTCTTTCTCTGCAAACAATTCTTGAGCTTAGAAATCACAGCTCAGTAAGTATTTATAATCCCAGAAGGTCAACAGTGTTTAAAACAAATATAGTTCTCTATAGTAAATAGCCCAATGTATTTTCTTTCCTTTGTTCCTAGCTCTTCTCTATTTGGATAGAAGTCACTGAGGTTCAAAGGAACAAGTTGTTCTCTATTTCTGAGCGTCTTGCCAATTTCTGAGTCAATGCAGCTGTAGTTTTACACTCTAATCCTCCACTAGATGTCAGTAGCTATTCATTTTCCAACTTTTAAAACAGAATTATTTTCTTATATTTTTATCAATACTCTTTCCGATGTAAAATCTTAACAGGTTTCATAATTTTCAGATTTATCCAGACTGTAGTATTATTAACTTCATTTCAATATATTTCTGTCCCCCATAAAAATTAATTCACCACTTCCGTCTGTGGAAGGGTGGGGGTGCGTTCCCCTCCCTTCTCACTTTCAGAGGATTTTTTTGCTTCTTCAGGATCTTTTCCAGGAAATCAGTTACAAAATAGGAGAGAGAAGATCGATATTCTCACCCAGTTCCAAGCACGCTGTTCACAGTTGTTCTGGTTAGTGCTTTTGGACTTTGGCTGCCGGTAGCTTGGGCTAGTCACTGAGGTGTAGCTAGTCTTTCTCCTGTCGGGTTGGAGGGCTTCCCCTGGATCAAACGGATCGACCGCCATCATTCTGCAATCATCGGGGGGACCTCCTTCGTCGCTTCTCCAGGGTGACTGTAGACCCATTTAGGGTCCCCTAGCAGGAAGAAACCAGCCGTGGGGTGCGAAACCCTGCAATCCCTTGGCCATGTCGCTATGATGCAAGACCGGAAGTCTCTATGTTAGAATTCTTATATGTGTGCATATATAATGCTGATAAAGTATATCTTTAAAGATGTAAGATATTTTAGATTTTTCAAGTCCCTTCCCCCCCACCCATTATAAAATGGAGAATTATACCTTTTGACATCTATGGAAAACATCTCATTTGTTTACTTGGGTTGAAAGAGACTTTTCTCTGATGCTCAAATCATTGGCATCATTTTTTTCAGAGCAATCGCTTTCAAATTCTGTTTGAACAAACCACAAGATTTCTTAGCAGCTTTCTAGAGATTCTCAATAAAATAAGTAGCTATTTCCTTGAAAGTTTATCAAATATCTATTTTAATTCCTTTAAAACTTAGAAGCAAATGAGAGGATTGAGTTTGCTATGCAAACAGATACAATTATACAATAAATAAACCTGTTATTAGTATTTGCTAAGCCCTTGGGCTCACTATTTTTCCAGAGACAACAGGTACAGACTTGAGGCAAAAGAGTTGAATGAATATCTTTAAACACTCCTGAGACAATCTAAGATTGGAAATTACTGTTGTAGAAATGTTAACAAACTAATATTTTCTTATGAAAATATACATACATACATTGGTAATACTGTACAATAAATGTGTATTTAAGTTTTGCATAACTATAAATTGATAGGAATACAACACTGGAAAAGCTTCAGTAATAAAAAGTGATTAGAAAACTGCAATGAAGTTAAGATCATTTTATTCCTACCCCCGTCTCCCCTGATGAATATGATCTTATAATTAACTTTAATAAGCTTTATAATTTATATAAATTGATACTAATGCTATTTCTATTAGAATTTAAAAGAATTTGAAAGAAATGATGTATACTATTCTGTATACCAAATTTCAAACCAATCAATAATATCTGAAGTTGTTTCATAAGAAATTGGTTAGATTTAATATAAGAAGCAATTACTGTACATTTAAAACTGCCAAGTTGACCAAGTAACTAAAAATCCAAAACTGGTTTATAAAAGCTAAAGCTAAATGTGGTTGAATATTGAATTGATTTTGATAATACCACCTTTGTAGCTGTACAGTGTGAAAGAAAACCTGTTGAAGCATCACGAGAAAAATCTTCAAATTGTGCAGCTTCTACAGAAAAGATTTATATTCGAAAGGATTTGCGAAGTCCACTTACAGCAACTCCCACTTTTGTAACAGATAGCGAAACAGCAAGGTATGCAAATAGTATTCTAGTTTTGATCTCTTTTACATTTAGGCCTTTCTGAAAAGCATGAAGTGATCTTTGTGTTCTTTCATTTCAGATCAACAGGAATGTTGGAGTCTGGAATGTTTGTTAATATTCATCAGTCTGGATTAAAGAATGAACCTGCAGTACTGATGGCTGCAGATAAGGTATTTAATGATTTTTATAATATTAAAGAAGCGGCTTCCAACTTTCATCACATCAACTATAAGCTAATATAAATAGCATTCTATCCTCTTTTAAAGTACAAATTTAAAAAATCTCTTCACCCCTTAGCCTAACGTTTATCTATAAGCAATTAGGGAATTGTCATCTTTTTAGTCCTTTTTTAGCAAAAAGTCATTAGGAGTTACCAGAAATATAAAACATTTTTTCCCTGATCAAATAATCCAAATTTATATTCTTTCTTTTTTGTTCTTCACAATTGTAACCTTTAAATTATTCCAATGGCATCATAGATTTTGACCTTTCATCAATCTTTGGCAAAAGGAGTCTTCAGTGTTTTTTGTAATAATAAAATGGTATTCTCCAGAATTTCTTGTCGCAGCTATTCTAACCTTTTTTTATTTTTTATATTCCCATTTTGGTGATCTCAATTTTGTTGTCTTCCATGCCTTCAAATTCTATAATGTCAGGTTAAAGTTTTTTCCATTTTTTTCTCATCTTCTGAAAATGAATCCACTGAAATCTGAATCTTTTCTGAAATTTTAGTTAGCAATATCTCAGTCCATTTATCAAAAACATTTTTAAGGTAAAAAAGATTGTAGCTGGTTTAGGGTTAGTTCCCTTTAATGTCCATTTGCAATTTTCATCAAATCTCATTTCTAATACAGATTTAGATCCATTTCAGTTTTCCCCCACAAACATATTACTTAATTATTTTTCATATTTTACAGAAAAATATTTCAAAATCTCTTTGGTCTCCCAATCTGTTTAAAACTTAAATTCATTTTCATTTTTTGCTTTTTGCTAATTTTGTAATTATTTTAAATTCTTTAGTCTCTTAAATCCAAAGAAGGTAAAACACACTCCCGTGTTTCCTCGAAAAATAAGACCGAGTCTTATTTATTTATTTATTGCTTCCAAAAGAGGCACCAGATCTTATTTTTGGGATTGTCTTTTCCACTCACTTCCAGCACTGACAGCCCCACCCAACCGGCCCACTTCTTCTGCGGCCGAAGGAGCTGCTTCATTCTGCAGCTGAGAATGGAACTCCGGCCTCATAGTCAAAGGCCTTTCCAGAAGGCCACTGCAGCCGAGAACTGAGCTATGGATTAAATCCATAGCTCGGTTCTCGTCTGTAGTGGTCTTCCGGAAAGGCCTCTTGACTGCAAAATGCAGGCCTGGGGACATTGCAGAACAAGTGGACCAGTGAGGAGAGGCCTGGCTGCAAGGTAAGTGGGTGCACACCCACCCTAGCTTGATTTTTAGGCATGCGCCTCGCTCCAAAACTGGGGCTTATTTTGGGGTAGGGCTTATATTAGGCCCATCCCCAAAAATCAAACTAGGGCTTATTTTTGGGGGTAGGTCTTACTTTCGGGAAAACATGGCAGGTGTCAAACTACTCACAGTTTTGAAGGTTCTGATATCCATAAAGTTAAATTGAACATTTCTGAATGTGATTAGAAAGTGAGTCCAGTTTACTGAGTGCCCTTTTAAAGGCTTGTACCTTTTCTGTCAGCTAAAATGCATCTTTTGTACATTGTTTTAAAATATTTTATTTTGGCCTACTCTTCAGTATCATCACCTCAGTGTTTATGCTGATCTTTGGATAGTTTGATTGAATCTTTGCTCACCACAAAAATATTAAAATTACCTCAGAATTCAGTTGAAGACAAAAGTAGTTCCTGAATAATCTTTACCAAAGGAAGTTGTCATAAAGAGGAGATTTGCAAGAATCCTCTTTTCACATTCAAAACCCACATGACTTCTTTTTTATATTTGACAGAGAATGTGTTTAACAACATCATGCTAAGCCTCTTAAATGGATATCTAATGGCAAGATTTATTGGGATTCTTGTTTCTGCAAGTAAGAGAGTTGATAGTCATTATTAGTTGTGTACCATCTAATATTTCAGCGGTTATTAACATGACAATTGCAGCTAATTCTACCAGCTTAGTTTCTACAAAACTATCAAAAACATTGCTAAGCAATAAGTTTTAGCTAAAATATTTAATGACTTGGCTATTATAGTACTTTGATTTTTGTGTATTACTCAAACACCTTATAAAACTACCAACAAATATTCTGCAATAGAAATACTAGTGTCAGGAATGTTACCTATCAATAATGACAAAGTTACTTTTTCCCAATCTTTAGGTTGAAACGTGTCAAGGAGATTTAAGTACTTTAGCAAATGTTGTAACTTCATTAGCAAATCTAAATAAGTCCAAAGATATATCTCAAAACAGTGATGATCTGTCAATCATAGAAAACTTAAGCAATGGAGATACATCACTGTCGGAGCTTCAGCAAGATGAACATGCAAGTGCTGATGTTACAAGGTAAGGAGTAATAGTATCCAAATGTTATGATGCAACTTAGGAAATGTAGCAGAATCTTGAAGAAATATGAAAAAATAATGTTGAATCTTCTGTATCTTAGTAAGCAGCATGGATCAGCCAGCTAAGTGTTTAACAGAATTTAATAGAAATATCTAGTTAGAATACATGGACTTTGATTTTTTTTTTAATGAGATTTCTTTATTAAACATTTGGCAACTGACTCATATGTATGACAGTTGCAGTGTCCTGGGATCAGGTGATCACCTTTTGTGACCTTCTGACAAGCAAAGTCAATAGGGAAGTCAAATTTACTTAACAATTGAATTACTAATTTAACAACTGCAGTGATTCACTTAACAACTGTGGCAAGAAAGGTGGTAAAATGGGGCAAAACTTGGCAACAAAAAATTTTGGACTCAATTTTGGTTGTAAGTTGGGGATTACATGTAAAAAGAAAGAAATGAAAGTAGTGTAAATAAAACAGGTGTAAAATAAAAAAACAATAAAAAAACAATAGAGAATATTTGTAGCTCAGGGTTGAAATGAGGGGTCCTTGGTGCTCTCTGAGCTTGCTTGTTTTCTTGCAGTGCTAGTAAGGAGTGCCATTTGCTGTCAGTTTATTTTCTGGTATCTTGCCTGTCTGTGTGGGTGGGGGCCAACCAAAGAATCGCTAAGACTGCCCCCATCCACACAGACAGACAAGATACCAGAATATAAACTGACAGCAAACAGCACTCCTTACTAGCACTGATGATGTAACCTAGTTAGGGTAATGAAACATCTGCAAGAAAAAAAGCAATCTCAGAGAGCACCAAGGACCCCTCAACAAGAATATATCAATATAATACCAAAAATGTGGACGGGTGGAGAGCAGGGGGGGAGGTGGAGTCTGCCATCAATCAACCATTCAACTCCCCCATTGGATCCTCAGGCCAACTAGCAGAGCCAGGTCTTCAGACTCCTTGGAAGGATAGGAGGGTGGGGGCAGATACTACCTAAAGATTAAAGGGCGGGCGCTGCTGCAGAAAATGGTCTTCTGGATCCTAATAGTTGGAGTTCTGTAACCAACAGGACCTGTAATAGGCCTTTCTGCCGGCATGAGTACAAGCCTGGATCTATGCCATTAAGGGCTTTGAAGGTGATAACTAACACCTTGAACAGACCTCAGAAGTAGATCGATAGGCAGTGATGTTTGTGGAACAGAGGTGTAATATGGACCATCCTAGGGGCCCCAAAGACTGCTCTCGCCGCTGCACCTTGCACTAGCTGAAGCTTCTGAACGAATTTCGACCCATGTAGAGTACATTGCAGTAGTCCAGATGAGAAATGATTAGGGCTTGTGCAAGTGAGCGCAATGAGAGATTGCAGCTGGTGCACAAACCAGAGCTGGGCAAAAACTCTCCTAGTCATGTCTGCCACCTGCTTTTCGAGCAGGAGATATATGCATGAGTATTATGCCCACTTGCTTCATTATTTTGGCATTCTTATCTTTTTAGAGTGCCTCGAATCATTATTTTGTGGGTTAATTAACAATAGTTTCAATTTATATTTGAATTAAGAAACTATGCTTAACAAGGATTAAAAAAAATCAGAACCTTGCATCATAGATTGAAGTTGATTTATGATTCTGATAACTAATTTCCTGGAGGTATGACCCAGAATTTCTTAGAGTATCTTAAATATATGCTGATACTCAAACTTATGTAATAGCTTTCTTTTTAATATTGAGTGAATGAGCTTTGAGACTGTAAGCATGTCAGATAGTAAGAATGAACTGTTTGAATCAGCATCCTAGTGCTTGTGGCTCACGCCTCAGTATTTTGTACTAAAAGTAAATTGCATCTTCAGGTTGTACCTGTTTGGTCTTCAAAATTTAGGATCTGGAAACTCATTTCTGATTATTTTTTTCCTCTTAAAACTTAATTTAATTGGTATTCTTTGAATCAATAACTTTTTAAAAGTATTTTTTGCCTTTTGTACTTGATTAATCTTAGTGTCCAATGTATTGTTTATAGGGCATTTGATACTCTTGCAAAAGCATTAAATCCAGGAGAAAGTACATCATGTCCAAGTTCTGCAGAAAGTATGGAAGCAAGTGCACATCTAGCTGGAGAAGACGCAAGCATGAATATTGTTGAAATAGAAGGCCCACTACTTACCGATGCTCATGTAGCTTTCCGGGTACTTAAAATATGCATTTATTTATAACTCTGCTGTTTAACTTCTGTAAGGGTTATTTTAAAGTTTGAGGTTATATACATTTAATATTTGAGGAATGTATTTGAGTTCAATTTGAATGGCTGACAGCTCTAGAGAATATATACAATTGCTTAATTGTGCAATATAGATGGTCCTCATTTAACAATCACAAGTGGAACCAGCAACTTGGTCATTAAGCTGAGCAGTCAGTAAGTAAAATTGTTACTGTGCTTGTGATCTTACTTCATCTTTTGTTTGCTTTACAGACCTGCAAAGGTCATAAATGGCAGAATTGTCACAAAGTTACTTTTTTATCAGTACTGTAACTATGAATAGTTGTTGTACAGGGCAGTTGTTAAACAAGGAGTACCAATAGAGAACATTTAGCAGTAAGGAGAATTGATGTTTTTGCAGGAAATGAACATAATAGTATGGTTTAATAGAAATTCTAATAGATATGGATACTAAATATCCACCATGAGGGGTCTGTAGACAGATTATTGAGAATATTGGTATTGTTGATACTATACTAGGCTTTAAAATACACACCACACACACACTCACACACCTATAATTATGTTCTTGTTAATATACAAATTATATCACACGTTCATTTTTAAAAACTTTTTCTGACAGCTCACCATGCCTTCACCTATGCCTGAATATTTGAATGTTCATTATATTTGTGAATCAGCATCCAGATTGCTTTTCTTATCTATGCACTGGGCCCGTTCTATTCCTTCCTTTCAAGCTTTAGGGTAAGTACTGAAAAAGTTGAATTAGATCAGGGGTGTCAAACTCACAACGTCACATGATGTGTCACAGTGTATCACGACTTTTTTGCCATTGCTGGCAATGGGGTGGGCGCGGTTTCACTATGATGCATCCGGCCCGTGGGCCGGTAGTTTGACACCCCTGAATTAGATAATCAAGTTTCTAAGCAATATTTCTCTTGGCAATATGTCAAAATATTTAGCTTAAATCATTCTAATATAATTGCATTAATGTTGTTGTTATGGTGTATGGATAATTACAAATCTATAATTTTTAGCTGGCAAAGTCAAGCATTTATAGTTGGCTAAACATTTTATGCAAGACCCTACCTTTTTCTGTTGTGACGACAGCGTGCAAGCGTCAGTGGCATTGCTTAAAGTCATCCTAAGCATTTTCCAATAGCTTCCAACCTCTCCCTCAACTTTTCTTGACAGAGTGAACTTTTATGGCCAGAATATTCTAGATACTTTGCTTATTTTACACAACTGTCATAATTACATCTTATTGATTATACTTAGCAGACAATGATATGCACTTGCCGTGACCAAATAAAATCCCTGAAGCTTGATTGTAATTTTTGTTCTTATATTACACATGAGAAAAAAGGCATAGTGCCATAGTTTGTTTTTCTGGCCTTTATTTTAGAAACAAAAAGTAAGAGCAGAATTTTTCCAATTGAGCTTGCTTTATAACACAGAATTATATTACACTTTATATATACACTTTATATTACACTTTATAAAACATCGGCTTTTCTCAGCATTTCATTTTCATTTTCTATCATGTTAGATACTTCCAACTGAACTGGTACCACACAGCTGAATAACATCTTAAATATAGTATTCTATGGAGAAGAATTTTATCATATGACTGGTTGGATGGATTTAAATGCATTGATACTGAACTATAATGTTGATTTGGTTTGATTGTATGAATCCAAACATTGTAGTTTATAAAACATTGTTTATGGCATTGTATGATGTGTGTGAACCAACCAATAACCAAACTGCCACCATCTCTTTTTCGCTCCCTGATTCCTGCACTATATTTATTGATGAGACACATTTTATTAAAAATATGCCTGGAACTTTTCCTTATATAATAAGAAAGACTGCATAACAGAGTTATGCACATGTTGAATTGAAGCAGATATTTCCATTAAATAATTCTGGGTTTTGTTTGTTTTAAATAGGCAGGATAATAGCATATCATTAGTAAAAGCCTGCTGGAATGAACTTTTTACACTTGGTCTGGCACAGTGTTCACAAATAATGAACGTAGCAACAATCTTAACAGCATTTGTTAATCATCTTCACAATAGTTTACAGCAAGGTAAATATATTCTTACCAGAGTCGTACATAGATATGGGTGGTCTCAGTAAGTTGTGTTATTTGTTTTGCTATTGAAATCTTAAGGCCTATTTGCATCTAATTGTATTTCTTATATTTCTTTTTGCCTCGTATACCTTTTCCTTCTTTTTCTTTCTTCCATTTTAATCTGTTTAGTTTTTAAACTTCATCTTTAGTAGATCAGTCAAGTTTAATGTACTCTGTGGTAATATAAATAAGGCTGAATTTATAAGTGTGTATTTAAGTGCATTCATGCCACTGCTGCTTTCACTCTCAGTAAAATAGAAATGGCACTATTTCATTATAAAAATAAGAGGAAATAGGAAATAGTCACCATTACCTGACTAATAAAAGGACAGTAAATCTCTAATCTATTAGTTGGGCTAGACCACGGGTTGGCAACTTGCGGCTCCGGAGCTGCATGTGGCTCTTTGAGCCTTCCCCTGCGGCTCCCAGCCTCCTCTGCCATTGTCAGAAACAGAGACAGAGAGAGGCACTTGCACTTCCCTTCTCTCTCTCTCTCTCTCTCTCTCTCTCTCTCTCTCTCTCTCTCTCTCTCTCTCTCTCTCTCTCTCTCTCTCTCTCTCTCTCTCTCTCTCTCTCTCTCTCTCTCTGTGTGTGTGTGTGTAAAAAAGAGAGTGGCCTTACGCTGTTCTCCGATGAGCTGACAAGCTTATTGGGTGGGGCTTCTGCCTTTGCTGCGTCTCTGTGGGAAGCAGGACGGGCAGGAGAGAGCCTGCTCAATAAGAATCTGTGTCAGCTTGTTGCAGAACAGCTTGAAGCCAGCTTGCCAGGTGAGCAGAAGATCGAAGAGAGGAAGAGGGGGGGGGAGAGAGAAGGGAGGGGGAGAGAAGGAGAGAGAGGGAGAGGAAGAGAGAGACGGAGAGAGAAAGGGGGAGAGAGAGGGGGAGAGGAAAGGGAGAGAAAGAGAGAGGGAGAGAAAGAGGGAGAGGAGAGAGAGAAAGAGAGGGGAGAGGAAAGAGAAAGAGGAGAGGAAAGAGGGAGAGAGAGAGAAAGAAAGAGGAGAGAAAGAGGGAGAGGAGAGGAGAAAGGGAGAGGAAAGAAAGAGAGAGGAAGAGGAAAGAGAAAAAGGGGGACAGAGGGGGAGAGGAGAGAGAGAAAGAGAGGGGGAGAGAGGGAGAGGAAAGAAAGAGNGGATCTAACATGCATCCTAACCTGTGTTCGGTCGGATTCGGTTCGGCTGGCCCTCCAACTGCTCTCTAGGCTTCTTTTCCGACGTTTCATCTCTCTCAGCTCCTCGGTGAACCAGGGAGCCAATCGAGATCCACGTCGGGTCAGAAGCCGCAAAGGCACGACTCGGTCCAATGCTGCGGCGGCAGTTGTCTCCCAAGCCACCGCCTGATTTTCCGCCGAGTCGTGGACCAGATCCTCCGGATATGGCCCATTGATGCCTGATGCCATTGATGCCTGAGAGAGTGACTGGCCCATGGTCCAAGGTCACCAAGCTGGCTTTGTCCCTAAGGTGGGACTAGTGCTCACAATATCCCAGTTTCTCGTTCCAGTCTTACATCAATTGGCTCTAAACAAACAAACTGCCTGTAAACAAAGAAAGCTATAACGTATAGTAATTGATTAGTCTGCAAAATATTAATTAATCAATGGCCCACTTTATAGCAAATTATCCTTCTTATAAAGGGCCTAAATCCTACCAAATTTAGACTGCAAAAAGAAGAATTCTATAATCCTTTGCTACTTTTAGTGGGTCTCCTGGATTTTTGCAGCCCAAATCTGATAGACTTAACACTAAGGAGAAGTTCTATATATGGATCCAGAACATGGTGTCAGAGGTCAGATATGTAAAACAATATATGTACCTATAAAGTAATGTACTATAACCTTTTATATTCCAACTTGCTGAGTGGATGTCAATAATAGGATTATTTGAAAACAAAATCACAATACTAAATAATAAAAATAAATGGCTATATTTGGCTAGGAACTTGTCCAGGCAGACACCAGAAATCAACATTGATTTGAAAGCACATGTGCACAGACACACAGACACACACAGACACACACAGAGAGACACACACACACACACACACAGAGAGAGAGAGAGAGAGAGAGAGAGAGAAAGAGAGAGAGAGAGAGAGAGAGAGAGAGAGAGAGAGAGAGAGAGAGAGAGATGTTTTCAACAGTGTTCTCACAATTATTTAATTGTAACCTTTTGGGAAACTTAGCTATTTTAACTAAGCAGCTTCAGCTCCATTATTTGAATAAATGTCTCTAGAAGGGTACCATGAGAATTTGATCCTAAAGCAGAATAATTTTGTTGAGTCACAGAATCAATAAACCAATACCAATTGCTCATAAACATTGTTGGTTTGGTCATTTTGTAGACTGTCTGAACTTAATTACTTAGTTAATTTTTAGGCAATGCAGAAGTTCAGATCTATTAATATCATAAATCTAATTTAGAGTTTGAAGCTGTTTTTCATTTTCTGCATTGTAACTTCTCTTACTGCTTTAAAGAGAAATGTTACCTATTCCTTGTGCTTCATTTCTTTAGCAATATCCTAAAGATAGATACGCAGATATCAATTGTTTTGCCCATCTCATGAAATCTTGTGGGACTTCAGATATATGTCTTCTCTGTCACCACGCCTATCTTCTGGAATACCAATCCCTCACAGTTGCTTCCAGATCTATTTTCTTCTCTGTTTTAGAAAATCTGGTTTTTCAAATAAGCCATGGATATTGTGTGATATATGATGAATAATGAAAGAGGACCAACCTAGAACTAAGGAGAAATTTCCTGACAGTGAGAATAATTAATTAGTGGAAGAGCTTGCCTCCAGAAGTTGTGGGTGTTGCTGGAGGTTTTTAAGAAGAGACTGGACAACCACTTGACTCAAGTGTTATAGGGTCTCCTACTTGAGCAGGCGGGTTGGACTAGAAGACCTTCANCATTCATTCATTATTTCTGTTCATCTGTTTATTTATTTGTTTATTCCATTTCTATAGCTGCGCATCTCAATCTAATTGATATTAGTATATCAATGAATTAGCTGAGACTTTGGTTAATTCTAACAGAATATATATGTAAATTATGTATTATTTCTGCAGACAGAATATTAAACATTGTTACATAGCTTGTGAAAAGTGTACTTAACTATTTTCTGACTGAGCGTATAACAGTGGTTATCTGGTTTAAAATTTATTTCAATTTAAAATATTTAAAATTCTAAGTAAGAATCTTTTTATTGCTTTGTATTAATGTAGATAAGTTGTCAGCAGATAGAGGAAAGCTAGTGATGGAGCATATCTTCAAACTTCAGGAGTTCTGCAACAGCATGGTGAAGCTTTGTCTTGATGGTTATGAATATGCTTATTTGAAAGCAATTGTCCTCTTCAGTCCTGGTATGTAAACAGATGAATTTAAAGCATTTGTCCTTGTTCTGTGTGAAAACATGGCCTACAGAAAAGCTGCCTTCTTATATATAAATTCTTATGCATGGCTGCTTTAACTAAATTTATCTTAGCATCCAGTATTCTTATGCTGAAAAATTACCTTTGTTAAAACAATAAAAATTTTTGTCCTTAGCTATTTTACCTGAAATTACACTAATTCCAAATAAATCTGATCCAGACATATTTGAATATATTTTGGGTGGAAACATTCTCTTCTTGGGGGAAATAATTTGTGCCATAGTTAACTTTTCTATAAATATGTTGTCTGAGATCATCTATTTTTGTTAGTATTTCATTTTATCAATACATAGATATAATCTAATAATTAACAATAATATATGGATGTCTCAGTCATCTTTAAATCAGTATGTGGGCTGTGAATGTAGTCCAAGACTGATGCTGAATTCTTACATGAATATGATGCTGAAGTACAGCAATTTGAGGAATCTGACAATATGTATGTCCCAGTAACATGTTTTTGGAGTCATTTTTAAACTGGAACTGGCCGTTCAAATAAAATTTTTCAAAATTTCATACTAGATTATCAAAATCTCACAAAATATTTATTTAATTTTTATTGGGAAAGCAGGGTCTCTTTTGGAAATTTGCCATGATGTCTAGGAAGCTTAAGTTAATGTAGAGTGTTGTCCTCTATTCTGGATGGATCTTGGAAGGAATGTACCAATTTTGTAATATAATTGTTATCATACAAGGACTATGAGCATTTTTCACTTCAATAGATTTGGAATTCTGATCATTTTCTCTAGCTGTTCAAATAAAATGTTATTATTCCAGCAAAGTCACTATAAATGTTATAGTCCTAATTCTCAACATGTGATGAACAATTTTAAAATCAAAATATTTGTCAAGATATGCTTAGTTGCACCCTTCTTACAGCTGTGTTATTTGAAGTAAATATAACTGTAGATTTATTTTAGATCATCCAGGCTTAGAAAATGTGGTACAGATTGAAAATTTTCAAGAAAAGGCATATATGGAGTTCCAGGATTATGTAATGAAAGTATATCCAGATGATACCTACAGGTGTGTAGAATCTGAACAAGTATTTGTTTCCAGTTTTTTAAAATGCTTCTTTTAAAATTTGTTTAAGAAACTTCAAGCTTTTTTTTTTAATCTTCACTGTGGGGTGATATTGCTATAGTGTTATCCTGTTGCATTTTCTTACAGGAATAACATTAAATGAATAGTAGATATAAATTTAAATTCATATTTGATTTTCTCCTAAAATAATAGGGTGTAAAGATACTGACTGTATATAGTCTAGTAAAAAATTAATACTGTAGGGCTGCATACACATTTTAAATGTTTATTAGTATAAAAAACTACATGGTGCCATTGAAGTGTACACAGATCAAGAACCTATCAGATACTTTGTACAATATTTCAAATTTAGTACTACTTGTAGAAATTCTGCCTGTCACAGGCAATATTGTGTTCACCTGAACACTGAACTCTTTTTCCTACAGCACAAAAATATTTTAATCAACAAAGGTTTAAAACATAGCATATCCTTTAATCAATTACTGTTAATGTAAGAAGATCTTATAAAGTTAAGATTTGGACTAGTTAGATTTTTCCCCCCTAGTAAATAATCCCTGAAGGAAGTCTAATTCTCCGTACTGCTGCCAGTGTGGCATTCCTCTAAGCCAGTGTTTCTCAACCTTGACAATTTTAAGGCATGGGGACTTCAACTCCCAGAATTCCACAGCCAGCAATACTGGCTGTGGAATTCTGGGAGTTGAAGTCCACATGCCTTAAAATTGTCAAGGTTGAGAAACACTGCTCTAAGCATCTTGGTTTTCTGTATGATACAGTTAGTAAGTACAGCTACTAACTATATTGCAAAACAGATCCCTCTGTTGCTACAAAGAAAACATAAAAAACATCTCCCATGGTTTTATTCTGTCTCAGGCTGTTTAGGCTTACTTATTTATTTATTAGCTGTCCATCACCTGTATAAGGTGACTCTGGGAAGCTTACAAGTTATAAAATAAGTAAAAAAATAATAATTAGAGTATGAAAACATTAAAACTATACATATTATGATTTTAAAACTATAATGAAATCAGAACCAAGAGTCAGAGGGACGTGAATGAAATCGTCTTATCCCATCAGCCACCTCCAATGGTGAACGTCCTTCTCGTGATCACGTGCCAGTTGGCAAAGCCAAGTTTTGATACCCAGAAGGCCAAAAGGCTGGGAGCAGTACTCAGCTCCAGTGGTACTTTTCTCCAGCAATGGGACCACAGCGGAAACAGCTCTTCTCCTTGAACCCGCCTGCTGGAATTCCTTAGCTGATGGGATCCATACCAGTCTTCTTCCACTGTCGTGAGTGGGATGGGTTAGTCCCATTTGGGAGATACAGCTCCTCAGATATCCTGTACCCTTGCCATGTAGGGATTTAAAAGTAACAGGTATATCTGGGTAGGGAGGAGATCCTCACATAGTATCTGTCAACAGTTCCAGAAATGAGGTATTTAGCTGGAGTTGCCAACAGGATTGTATTATGAAAAATATGAATAATGTTTTATTTAGCATTTATTGCTGAAAAACTATACGTTTTGCTAATATTTGAAGGTACTAAAAATCAATCTCGTCTGTACCTGTAAAAGTGTGCCACTGTTTGTCAAATCTGTCTTCCAGGCTCTCTAGGCTACTTCTCAGATTGCCGGCCTTAAGACTGATGAGTGCAGCTATCACAGAAGAACTGTTTTTTGCAGGATTAATTGGAAATGTTCAGATTGACAGTATCATACCATATATTCTACGAATGGAGTCTGCAGACTACAACTCTCAAATAATTGGTCATACTATATAAAAAGAACATTTAACCAGTTTCTAATCTATACCATGGCAATCGTGGTAATTTAAATGTACATTATCTCCAAGAGATAACAAGGTTTTCCTGTGAAGGCATAGCACAAACAATAAAGGAAGGTGCTAATTCTTCTTTAGCAATTCATTTGGAAAATACAATGGAATATCTTCAGTGGTACAGGATGACTTTCCTTTTATCTGATTTTCAAGAACTTTGTACATTTCTGGTAATTAATGAAAATCAAGAAGTGTAGTTCATCCTATTTTTGTAGCTTAGCTATACATGGAACTTGTGAACTCCAAGCAAATACACATAAGTTAACCTTTGATAAAGAGAAGTTTCATAAAAACATTTCAACCGGATACTAGGTTAAATAAACTTCTTTTTCAAATGTTCTGGATTCAGTATCTTGTTTCTACAAGTTTACTCTTGTCAGTTTCATGTCTGCTTTCATTTCTGATGAGACAAAGTTTTAGTTCTGGATAACTTTCAGCTGCCTTTTTCAGAAGTTATTTTTTTGTTCAGCAACAAGTGATTTTCGAGTTATTTAAAACAGGGCTTTATCTCATGTTAGTGTCCCAAATTAGTCATTACATCTTTTGCGTACTTAGATTAATTTGAAGTACAAACAATTATGTTCAGAGTTTTATCAGTTGTCAATAAAATTTCAGTGTAAAAAAAACCCTAGATATTTTAATTACATCAAGAATTGTTATTTCCTAACTCCTGTTATTTATAAATGCAAAATAATTTGCTATTGCGATTATGCTTTAATAATGTTTATCCACATGTATCTAGGTAAATTTGGAGAAGTTATTGAATTTCATTGTATGCAACTCTGTGAAACAAGACATTCAGCCAAATCCAATATTATGTGAGCAATAATGCTTGCAAAGTATATTTTCTGTCTCCTTTTCTATATCCTTGTGTAGCTCAGGTTTGCTCCCTGGAGCAAATTTGGGAAGAACATAGAGAAAGTGAAAGATGGGAGAAGAATTTTTCCACAGTACACTACTGAATAAAATTACCACTTTTATTGGAAATGAATTTATTAAATTCTGGATCCTTCAAGATTTAAGTTCCAGGCTTTTGTTAAAAATAATCAGATAAAATTAGAAAAATATTGAAAAAGCAATAAGTGAATAAACAAGTAAACCTTGATTAGTATGTATTGCATACTAAATGATATGTTCCCAAATAGCAGCGATTGCACTAGAATCCTAATTATTTCATATTTTATGTTTCCATGTTTGAGTATGCTGCTTTGTATTTTCAGCTTTTAAAAACTTTTCCAAATGCACTTTTCAGATTTATTAAAAGTGTGGTTTTTCCTTAGTTATTGTTTAGTAAAGGTAGTTGAGCATTAATACAATATATTACTATATCAGGGATACTGATACAGTGGTGTTCCGTCAATTCACACTTACTTTAGATATCCTTAATCAGCAATAGAACCACCTCTATCAAATTATGGGCTCTACTAATTAATAAAAAGGGGTTTATGTAATGTGACAGGTAAGATTATTTACTTCAAGGTTTTAAAAATTATTTGAATACAAAGGGATATCTTTTATATATTTCATAATGAAACACCTAATAATGAACTAAATAGTTAATTTTTTATGCACACAAAATATATGCATACACTTGGGCACATGCAGAAATTAATCATATCTATAGTTGTGATAGCTTTTTGATGTACTTTTCCAACATCTTACATATATAACTTGACCTGTTTAAAACATATTTAAAAATCATTTGAATTGCACATCTCCCTAAATAGTGTCTGTAAATGTGTTCTGCAGTCAGTAGAAATTGTTTCTGAATTCCATTCCAATTTTTCATTCGTTTTAGTGATTCACTTGTAGTGTACACATCATAATGTCCCAATTACTACCTTATTGTGTAATATACTGTTGTAAATGTCTTTAAACTCAGAAGTGTAAATTCTATTTTGGCTGTATTTTTAAAAAATAAATTTTAACTTTTATTATAGAATCCTGTTAATCTCATTTTTAAAAAAAAAACAGTTCAGGCAAACTATACATCAATATTACAGTTCAATATACAGTAATTTATATTTATAACTAACATTTTGCTGAAATTTAATATGTGAACGATCACTGGCTCTTCATTAGGCTTTTTTTCCAACTATTTCTTGCTCGCTACTTTACATCAATTTACGTTCCCCATTTCTATACAATTTAATTTGGTTTCCTGTTTTGAGATATACAGTACCAAGTTTGAAAGCACAACAGAAATAATCTGAGTTTGATGCACATTGAGTAATACCGGAGCTGAAAATGTTATAAAATGGCGAGATAAAAGTTATATAACCCAATGGTTTAAATTTCATTCTTTTCATATTCAATTTTGTCAAGGAAATGAATTGCTTTGGTCTAAATTGTGCATTAAAATTGAGAATATCGCCTCTTGCATACACAGCCGACTGAGTAACGCGCGCGAGACGGAAGTTTTCGTTCCCCTTTGAATCTGCAAAATCAAGGAGCTGCAGCGCATGCGCGGAAAAGTAAGGCGGGGCGGAGCTCCGTGAGAATAGGGAAAATGGCGGAATACGTGCAGGTGTTCAAGAGGGCGCTGCAACAGCTCGGTGGACATGGCGGCATTCGTGGCGTTATGTGGCAGCTGCTCAGGTGCAATGTGCTGGGAGCGCCAACGTGAGGAACGAGGGCGGGCGGTCCTTTCCAGCTGGGGAGCACCTTGCTGGAGACTGCGGCTCACAGGGTTGAATGACATGACCCTCAAGAGTACCGTTAGAGGAAAGAATATTTCCAGAAATTCGTGAGTTAAGCAGAAAAGGGCCGAGGGGAAGCTGGCTTTTGATGTCCGGAGCGGGCTTTCCTCGAGGATGGGAACTAGGGCGACCTTATAATGACTGCAAAGCCTGTTGGGAAGGTCACTTTTGGGAAGCTTTCTCTAACTTTGGGCTCCTCTTGACTGGGGCGTAATCCCAGAAAAGACGGGGCTCTCTTTACGGCGCCATGCAAGGTTTGGGAGATCCAGATTTCATTCAGTCACTCTGCCCTAGCTCTGACTTCGAGCTGCTCCTTGCCTCTCGACCTTGCTTTTTAACAAGGTTACTATAACTCAGTGTTTCTCAACCTTGACAATTTTAAGGCATGTGGACTTCAACTCCCAGAATTCCACAGCCAGCATTGCTGGCTGTGGAATTCTGGGAGTTGAAGTCCACATGCCTTAAAATTGTCAAGGTTGAGAAACACTGCTAACTGGACTAGGAAATACATTTGCGCTGGTTGTTTCATTGGTGCTGTGCTAAAGGAAGGGATAACGATAGTTTAAATAATACAGCGGAGGTGTTTTAGTCACGTAGAGGTGAACAGATAGTTGATTAAAATTATTTGGGAATAATTTTTCAGGCTGCTGCCCAAAACACTGTTTGGACTAAACTCATTTGGCAGATAACTTGTCTAGTTGCAAGCAAGTTGTGTGGAAATAATGCTTCTGCAGTGTTATTTGTAAGCTTTAAGAATGTAATAAATAATACTAACGTAATATATTTTTTTTATTTTCATCTTCCCCTAATAGTTTTATTTATTTGGAGCAGCAACTGAAAAAAATTCTTACCCATTGGATTGCCCTAATAAGATATTTGAAAGGCAAAACCAAACAAAGCTACCTTATACTGTAGTTTTCTATTATTTTTTATCTAACAGTAATCTCCAGGCTTTCAGATGGAGACTTTCACAATTTATCTGAAGATGGCAGAGGTTAAACTCAAGACCTTCTTCTGCATGCAAAGCCTGTAGATTGTCACATAACTATAAACCCCTTGAAGATTTTATCTTATTTTGGATATTTACAGGGTCAATGATCTGAAGATTGGTACTCTAGTAGGAACTGATAAGTATGGAAACAAGTACTATGAAGACAAAAGATACTTTTTTGGTAAGGATAATTGGATTGTTTGAGCTTATTCTTCTAAAGAATTTGGGTTATTTAACATATTTTTCAACAATGAAAGTATTGTTTTTGCTGTGTCTTATTAATTCAATTTGATGTTAAATAGAAAAAACCAATAGCAATAAGAAGTTACTGATGCCACAACAGAAATTTGGATTTTTGCTGAAATAAAGATATTTAGAAATGGGTTAAATAGTATACAGTCTTTTGGATGTCTAATTCAGAAGTTGATCTTGCTTTTCTGGCATTATTTTGGCTTGAAGAAGTAATGTTACTTTTAAAAAAAAGTTCATGCATGGAAAAATAAACAATGTTAGTGTTTTAAACATTTGTTTATTCATTGTGCATGGCTGCCCATCTCACATCCTAACTCTAGAGACAGCCTACAATTTTAAAATGAGTAAATATACAATTACTAAAGTAATCCGGGGGGGAGGGGGCAGGCTTAGACATTGAACCAGATCTTCAGGACTTTGCAAAAGGCCCACAGGATGAGGGTGAACCAAATCTCAAGAGGGATGATGATCCAGAGGCAGAAAAGGGTCTTGTTTGGATTCTGCCTGGTGAAACTACTTAGCCAATGGAATCCACAACATGCTTTCCTGTGGGGTCAGATAGGAAAGGTAGAAACAATCAGGGAGACACAGACCCGTAATTTAATTAGAAGAATAATTCATACATATTGATCACGGGTTCTTTAGTAATTTGCAAAATATTGTGCTTGTACATTTCTCATGCAAATAAAACTGCTAAGGGAAATTCAGTCTTAAGTGTATAAGCTCCAGATTTGTAAATCTGAAAATGATGAATAGTTTGTATCAAAATTAGAAGTATAAACAAGTAGTTTATCTTATAGAAACCAATAGATATTTGTGCTTGTAATTCCACTTAAAACTACTAATAGTTATTTAAATTGCTAAATTAAAATATTAATTGCTAAGAAGTCATAGTAAGGATACATATGTTGTCCTGCATTCTTCTATTTAAAAAAAAACCTGTATATGTGAATGATTTTTGGGTTTCTAATTATCCTCTTTCTTTCCATGTCAAACTAGTCCTTCCCAAAATTGACAACAGAAATATAGATGGCCACAAAACTTGATTTTGTGTAACTCTAAGAGAATTAATAAAGTAACATACATACACTCATCCTTTTAAAAATGCTAATATATATTTTTAAAATTGCTATCTTTAAGGTCGTCATAGGTGGGTCATATATACTGCAGAAATGGATGGCAAGAACACATACTGGGATTTAGATGGAAGCATGATACCTCCTGAATGGTAAATCAGATGGTTTGATACATACATTTATTTATGTTTTTTATTAACAGGTATCTCAGAACAATTCTGTTTATAAAAGAAATTGATTTGAACCTTTAAAACTGTACCTCAGTCTCTAACCCTTTACCAGCATTTACCAGTATTACTATGGATCTAAGAACTTTCTCAGGATTATCAGAATGTCATGTTTGTCTTTCTGACCACCTGCTTTCTGCTATCCAGGAAGTTAACGCATTTTTCCAGAAATAAATCTGGAATAAGAAGTGGTTTATGCTCTATGTTATATTTTGAACTTCCTATATTTTACCAGATCTGCTATAGCACATAATTCAGCAGCTGTAGTTACATCAGATCAATGAAAGTGTTAGGTTCAAACATTGCTATACATACATATTTATTACTGGAAATTGACCAGTGTCTTTGGAATTTTGTTTTATGTGCCTGTAGAGTGATTAGTAGCATTTTGTGGAAAAATTAAATGGCCTTATTGGGTATTTTATCATGATAAGATCTGAAAAAACATGTTACAAAAAGTTTGCTAGAATAAAAAACAATATTCCATTGCCTGTCTTGGCTGTTATGGAAAAGAAATATGATTCAGAAAATAGTAAATTTTTGTCTTCCATTTCTTTTAAATTAGATTTGTGTATGTGAGAGAGAGAAAGCGCCAATAGTCCAAACTATTGCCATAATAATTGTGCAAATTTACCATAATAACATCCCACTTCCTTCCTGTGCGCACTTTGTTTCCTCCTCCTCCATCCTGGTTAGTTTTATTTTAGTTGAATTTTAAATTTATGATCCTTATTTATTGTTTTAATGTTTTAGTACATTTTAATTGAATGTCTGTAGATTGCCTAGAATTGTTTCTGGCAATATGGGTGGCATACAAATTAATTAAATAAATAATGCCTAGCTTAGGCCTTAGAAATAAGGCACAGTGCCTATAATTGTTTTTGCTATATTCTTCATATATTAGCAATATATCAATTGCTAATTGCTTTGAAAATCTATATATATTAATACCTACATTTTTAATCAAGGTTGTCTTCATTAAATATTCTGTAATATTGTACTGTTGGATATTTTCAATTGTATCATCATTGATAAGTTTTAAATATTACATGAATATTTTATGAATATATTAAATATTACATTTTCTCATTACTTCAATGAGGAAAATGCTTATTTAAAAATTACCATTTTGCTGCTTTTATTTAATTTTATTCTTGTAAGAACTTGTTCTAATTTTTTAAGGTTTGCTTAGTATTTATGTTACATTATGTTAATTTCTAAGGTTTGCATATTTAAAAACTTTGGAAGGAAAGTTTTGGTTAAAGCAGGCCCTTGTTTTTTAGTCTTTCACTGAAGCTTGGGGAAAAAGATACCTTTAATTTTTTATTTCCATGGGGAAACAGTACTGAGAATTTAAAATTAAATAAAATAAGCTCTGTCACTCTGGACCCTTGATGTAGTCAATGGTATAAATAAGAGATTTTTTCCCTGCTTTTCCTTGTCAGACCTTTCGTATTTTTATTTAATCAGCATGTCACAAGCAGGTTTCTCTTGGATTACTGCATCTGTACTTCAAAACTCCTGATTACTGTTCATTGGCAACAGAAAGGTCTATAAAACTAAGTAATATTTACAGCCCAAATCTTGTAGCCTTAGCTTTATCAAGATAGTTGAATGATGAGAAGTTGTGCTTGGTTTATTGACAACTATACTCAATTACCAGGGCTTCAGATTTATTAAATGTAAAATTTAATCAATGATTTTTAAAATGTAAGTATTTTTTATGTTTTAGGAAGTATAAATCTTGCCCATAAAACCTAATTTGTTGTGAACCTATGTGTGCAAATATATGTCCCTAGGAAATCTTTATTATTGTATTTTTTTTCTTTACAAGGCATCGTTGGATTCACTGTATGACAGAAGAACCCCCAACTACACATCCACCAGTGAGTCGTAAATTCATTTTCCAAAATCATAAAATGAATGAAAGTGGTAGTCCCAAACAGTATGTACCATACTCTACAACACGTAAGAAGATACAAGAGTGGGTTCCACCATCTACACCTAGCAAGTGAAAGAAAAAGAACATAGTAATTTGCAAAGAAAAGATTGTTGGTGTATATCTTTATTTAAAATAAAGACTGGTTAAAAACATTTTGAAATCAAAATATTGTTGAGAAAGAGTTAGCTGAGTAATCAATGGGCAGAAACAGAATATATATGCTGTAAAGGTGCATGCTTGTGGAATAGTTTTGTAGAATTGAGAGTCTGGTAGAATCCAGTGGCTTTAGTTACAAAATATTACCACATATATAACATAATAAATTTACAATCACTTTTTAAATAAATTAAATTTTGAGAGTGCCCAGTTCCTCAATAACTTTGGGAAGCCTGTAATTACAAGAAAACAACATAAGGTTAAACAAGAATAGAGCTTATCATATCACACGCCTGTTCCAAGGCCTGGAAAAACAATCCAAGTTTTCAACAATTTACATAAAGTAATATAGCTCCCTCTAAGGATGTCATTTCAAAGGATGAAGGGGGTTGCCATTGAGAAGACACCCTGTTGAATTGATGGAACCTGGAACATACTTACTCACCAGATGGATGGAAACATGGATTAATGGATCTCTACTATTGTAGGATATATAAATTATTGGATATATAAATTAGATGTAGAAATGCTTCAAGTTACACAGTGTGCAAAGGAAAAACTAATGCTAAAAACCTTACTCAGAGACTAAATCAGAAGTGAGGAATGTCAGCTATGAACTAACTTCAAATATGTCATAAAATAGTATTGAAACAAATATAAATGTGTAAAACAGTCAGTAAACCTAGAAGATAGATGGACCACAGAAAATATCTTGGTTCCATCTGTAACAACATACCAAAAAAAGTAATAAAATATAGATGTCTGTTGAATGTCCAATGTTAACACTATCCGGGTGAATACAATAAAGTGAAAGTATAGTCTAATAAGAAATCAGTCATTTTATTTCTTACACTTTTGATCTGACTTTGGAAAGAATATAAATTCTATTGTTCAGTGCAGGATGTTTTGAAGTGCTGCAAATTAACTTGCTTTTGAGATTTGTCTAAAGTTTTATAATATCTAAAAGAATCAGCAGTGTAAAAATTGAGAACTTTTATGTTTTGGTAATGTCACTAGTATATTCAAAACTTACACTAGTTACTAAATTCTGAACTAGAATGTTTACATCAAAATTGATCAAATAAATGAATGTCAAATATATTTAGAATATTTTCCCCTTGATATAGCATTGTGACTGGAGTATAAATAAAGAAGTCATCCAGAGTCATATTCCTTTTTCTAGGACTTTATTCAGCTAATGTCACCTCTGCCCTGTAAAAGATCTTGAGTAAGCCCTTTTCAGTGCTTTAGAAAGTCCTCCTTCCATTGCTGTCATTTTGTCTTACAGAATTTAACATTGATTTAATTTTAACATATTGTTGTAAAGTTATAACCAAATAATGCCCATTCTGTTCTTTCATTAGATCTATTCAAGCTAAATATGAAAATAATAATTTCTGTCCTAGTTGTTTTTCTTGAGTACATTTAAATATTCAAATATTTTTCTGAGGATGTATCTGGTGTGTTGTTATATAAACTATTCTTCCTGAAACTATATACATTTTAATAATTCTAATAAGCTATTTTCCTAAGTATGAATCTGTATAAAAGCTGAGGACTAGTTCAAAACCTTGCCCTTTGGGTAAGTTATTAGATGTGGTAGATGTGGTATACAATTAAGCCTATCTCCATATTATTGCTTAGAGAATTAAGATTAATATTACAAGTATTCAAGGTACATACTAGTTTTGTTGAATATTAGCTGCATTTTGTCTCATTTGAATCCTAAATTGATTAATTTTAATAAGTTAATGGAAACAGTTTAAAAGTTATGTTTCAAGTTCAGTTTTCTGACTTACCTATTAATTGCTAAAACTAACCATTGTTTGCTTTATTTCAGACAGTATAACAAAATTTGATTTATCTACACTGAATACAAAAAATTCAGAGTTCTTTCATAGCTGTGCCAGAGGAGGGAGTATATGAGTTTATTTTGACACTCAGCTCTAATTTAGATTTAGCTGAACCAGCACTTAACCCTGTATTTCATATAGTTCAGTAAAGCTGATGGCTGGCTATCAAACTCTGGTGTACCTGTCCTCTGGTAAAAGCTGTTAACTTTTCATTCTCTCCATCCCTCCCCTCCAGTTCCTTGCAGCCTGAGAAGCAATAGGAAAAAAGATGGTCATTGATCATTTCCTAACAAAATCAGGAGTTTAAAAAATAAAAGGGCACAATTCCTTTTTGAAAGAGGCCAGCCAGATAAAGACATCTTTGTTATATATGATAAAAATAAACATATCACTCCAGAATATAATATATTAAATACATACATATTATACGTATTTTAAATGTATCAAGTATGGAAAAGCAAAGACATTGGCCTGGCAACCAAATGAAGGTTAGTCTACACCACAAATAGTCCTTGACTTACAACAGTTTGTTTAGTGACCATTCGAAGTTACAACAGCATAGAAAAAAGTGACTTATGACTGTTTTTCACATATATGACCGTTACAGTATCCCCATGGTCAAATGATCAAAATTCAGACATTTGGTAACTGACTCATATTTAAGATGGTGGTTGTGTTCTAGGGTCATGTAATCACCTTTTGTGACCTGACAAGCAAAGTCAATGGGAAAATCAGATTCACTTAACAACCATCTTACTAATTTAACAATGCAGTCATTCACTTAACAACTGAAGAAGAAAGGTCATAAAATGGGGCAAAACTCAAAAATGTCTCGCTTAGCAACAGAAATTTTGGGCTCAATTGTGGTCCTAAGTCAGGGACTATCTTGTGTTTCTTATGGCTACCTGTAGTTGTGAAAGTTGGACCATAAAAAAAACAGACGGGAGGAAAATCTATTTGTTTGAGCTGTGGTGTTGGAGAGGACTCGTTCCTTGGATCACAAAGATGACAAGTGCTGGAGCGTATAAACCCATGCATATTGCTGCGAGGCAAAATCCCTAATTTTGTCTTATTTCAGCCATGTCATATGCTCAAACTCACTGGAAAAGGTAGTTCTGCTCTGAATGGTCAGTGGTAAACGGAAACAAGGCTACCCAAAAAATATGTTGGCTAGATATCATCAAAGCCAATGAGCTAGAGCCTAAAACAATTGAAAAAACCCATACATATGAAATACGAGGGCAATTTGGAAATAAATCTCTGTTTGGTTATCAATGTCAGACACTCGCAGATACAGAACTTTTATTGTACACATTAGAAATCTAGAACAATACATTACTTTTTGACATAATCGCCATTCAAATTGAAGCACTTATAATGTCTTACAAGGTTTGAAATTCCTTAATAGTAGTCGCTCAGCACCAAATCTGGGCAATAGGGGGGTGATCAAAAATATCCCAACGGAACTGCTTCAAAAGTTCTTGGGTGCGTCTAGTGTGCGGGTGAGCATTATCATGAACCAATACCATAGAAAATCCCGCCAAATGTGAAGATGCTAAAGGAGTACTGCTGGTGAAGTTCATGGAATGTGATTCAACCAGCAATTCAGAAGTCTACTGTGAAACGTTACAAAAACTCAGATGAGCCATCCATAACAAGCGGGGCATGCTGACTTCCGGTGTGATATTGGTTCACGATACTACTATAAAGGCAGTCTTTGGATTATGACCACTTGTTCAGTAACTGTTCAGAGTCATGATAGTGCTGAACAAGTAGTACTTACAACCAATCCTTGAAGTTCCAGCCATAGCAACACCCCCGAAGTCATGATCATAATTTGGATGCTTGGCAATCAGCTCACACAATGGTTGCAGTGTCCCACGATCAGGATTGCCATTTGCAAAGGGCTGATTCCAAGACTACTATTTGTGATAGGCTTGTCCTTCCTCAGGAAGAGTAACTTCCATCTCAAAGATCAGATTTGCACTATTAGCTTTTACATAGCTTTAGCCAGTGTCCTAAGTGCAGCCATTTGGAAGGATGCACTGAAGAGGGTTACTTGTACACTTGTCATCTCTTAATAAAATTAATAAAAATAAAAGAGTAGTTCACTCTATATAGGGCTGTCCTGAAGACCAACTGGAAACTTCAACTGGTTCAGAACACAGTGGAAGTTGTGGTACAATTAAGTTACACCTGTCCTACACTACACTGGCTTCCAGTAGGTTTCTAAATGCAGATTAAGGTACTAGTTTTTACTTATAAAGCCCTATGTGGTTCAGGATATGCGTACTTTAGGGAACTGCCTTTCCCCAATAGTGTCTGAACAACTATCATTTCATTGTTTTAAACTTCTACCTCTGATTCTTCTAATTAAATTTATTTTGATCTATATACTATTTTTTACTATGATTTAGACAAGGAGATAGAAAGAGAACTCATTAAATTTGAGATGACACCAAGCTTGCAGGAATAGCCAATATTCCAGAAGATAGGCTCAAAATGCAGAAGGATCTTCACAGACTTGAACACTGGACCCTATCTAACAAAATGAAATTCAATGATGACAAAAGTAAAGTTCTACATTTAGGCAAGAAAAACCAAATGAATAGGTATAAAATAGGTGGTACCTGGCTCAATAGTAGTAACTGTGAGAGGGATCTTGGAGTTCTAATGGACAATCACTTAAATATGAACCAGCAGTGTGCTGCAACTGCCAAAAAACCCAACACAATCCTAGGCTATATTAACAGAGGTATAGAATCAAGATGACACAAAGTGGTAATGCCACTTTATAATACCTTGGTAAAACCACACTTGGAATATTGCATCAGTTTTTATTGCCACGATATAAAAAAAGATGTTGAGACTCTAGAAAGAGTACAGAGCAACAAAGATGATTAAGGACTGGAGGATAAAACATACAAAGAACAGTTGCAGGAACTGGGTATGCCTATTTTAATGAAAAGAAGGACTAGGGCTGATATGATAGCAGTATTCCAATATTTAAGGGCTGTCACAAAGAAGAGGGGGTCAACCTCTTTTCCAAAGCACCTGAAGGCAGGACAAGGAGCAATGGATGGAAACTGATTGAGGAGAGAACCAACATAGAAGTAAGTAAAAATTTCCTGACAATGGAATCAGTGGAATGACTTGCCTCCAGAAGTTGTGGATGCTCCAACGCTGGAAGTTAAGAAGAAATTGGACAACCATTTGTCTGAAATGGTATAGATTTCCTGCTTGAGCAGGGGGTTGGATTGGAAGACCTCCAAGATCCTTTCCAACTCTGTTATTCTGTAATTTTATTATGTAAAATTCATGAATGGATGGACCATACTACAGGTAGTCCTCAACTTACAACCACAATTGAGCCCAAAATTTATGTTGTTAAATGAGAAATTTATTAAGTGAGCTTTGCCCCATTTTACAACTTTTCTTGCCACATTTGTTAAGTGGATCACTATAGTTATTAAATTAGTAACACGGTTGTTAAATGAATTTGGTTTCCCCATTGACTTTGCTTGTCAGAAGATTGCAATGCTGATCACATGACCTCAGGACACTGCAGCCATCATAAATATGAGTCAGTTACCAAGCATCCAAATAGTAAATCACATGACCATGGAGATGCTACAACGGTCTTAAGAGTGAAAAATGGCCATAAGTCACTTTTTCCAGGGACGTAACTTTGAATGATCACTAAATGAACTGTTGTAAGTAAAGGACTACCTGTATAGGCTGGCTGACTTGCTGGCTGGTTCTCTATGATGTTACATAATTTCCCATGGACACAAAGCAACAATAGAATGTTATTTCCAAACTTGTTTTCAAACGTTCTACCCTTGTATGAAGTTCCTATAGCCTCAGTACTGGCAATGCATATGAAATATTTTTGAGAAGAGTGGCAAAAATGCATTGCAGGAAACAATTATAGGATGCCAAGGGAAAGGGTTTTTTGTATTTCTGGATTCATTTTTGGGACAAATAGGAAATAAAATAGTCACACTTTAAAAAATCCTGTTTCTTGAGCATCTAAATATTAGACATACAGACTATTCATCCTTTGAATTGCAACTCCAACATAAATGCACCTGCAGCACTGGGATTATCTTTGAAAGGCTTTGTGAAAATTCTAAGATTCTCCCACTTGAATCTATTTAAATCCTACTTATGCAGATGTAATTAATTTTGACTGTGGGACAAGAATAAGCAGAAGACGAATGATAACTGATGATTTAACTGAGAAATGCAACAAACTAAACTAGTGTTTCTGCTCACACACTATTACATTGCTTGATAGAGATGAAACATTAATTCCCTGAAATACCAGTTTAGGAAAGCTTTTTCATGAAAGAATAAACATTAAGTAATTTTATATGGCAGTCTACAGACACCTATGAGTTGGAAATCTGAAGCCAATAAATCTGTCAGAGACACAAAAAAGAAGCTATCCTGTTAGTTCAGTAAATTAGTTTTTGGCTTATCTGAATCTATATTCAACACGGGACCTGTGGAATCTTGAAAGATAGAAAGGTACGTCTTGCATATTCCATTTAAAAAACAAAGTGTAAACGTGCACATAAGTAAATTTCATAAAATTCTCCTGTGTATGCTATCTAATTGGAATTTGGATACAAGAAAGCACTGTCAAATTAATAATTCTTAATTTCACTTAATTTGCATTAGTTAAGAATAATTGCCTTAACTAACAAAGCTTCATCAAGGCTGTAGAATTTCAGCCCTGTAATTTGTATGGGTGTCCAAGCAATTCCTGTACATACCAAAAGAAATAGAAGAAAAATAATTTGGGTTTGCAAATGTTTTAAACTAATGTTGGTGTATATGCATTATCACTAACTATATTATTAAACAGTGATTCTGTAAATATCTATTGTGACTTTTAAAAGATTCAAATCTGAAAACAAACAAACCAAAGGCTACTATTTTATCATCCTTTTTTGCTGGTTTAATTCCTGAGTAACTCCTAGCTATGATCAAGCAATATCCAAGTGACCTAAGAGAAGTAGGGATCCTCAATTGAAGAAAACTGACATAACATACTAATTGTCCCAAACTGTTCAGGTTTCCATCCTTATGCCTGAGTATAAAAATTAACATGGTAGATCTATCTATTTTTTGAAAAGTATATTGCTATGTTTCTTGGCTATATGTCCCTATATAGCCATTAACCAGTTAATCTGTCTTATTGTATCTAAACATTTATAGCCTATCTAGGGAATGATTTAATGATATTCAATACATTGTGATGGAACAGTTTCCCAAACAAGAAACATGCAGATCAGAAACTTAAACCAGTGGGTCTTAAACACTGCACTGCTACAGTCCCTTAAAATGGTAAATGAGTCCAAGTGATTCTCACTACACAAATAAAACAAATCCTTCTACACAAATTTTACTGATGTCAGAGTTGGGTAAGAAATAAAGATATCGCTTTTAATTATTATTTTTATGTATCAGAAAGATTTTTAGAGTTTGGACTAGAACTGCTTATTGTGTGCTTGTACCAAGAAAATGTGGAAGAAAGTCAAAAAGTTTTGACAGTGCTCCCACTTTGCCTGGGCAAACCTGATTAGGCTTATTTTTAATGTGACTTACTTAAGGGGCTTGCCGCTTCCAAGGAAACACTGTATTAATCTATGTATTTTAACTGTACTGAACAATTGCATGTAATTAAATAACAACAACAATGTTGGAAGGGACCTTGGAGGTCTTCTAGTCCAAACCCCTGCTCAGGCAGTAAACCATTTCAGACAAATGGTTGTCCAGTCTCTTCTTAAAAACTTCCAGTGTTGGAGCATTCACAACTTCTGGAGGCAGGTTGTTCCACTGGTTAATTGTTCTAATTGTTAATCAGTGGAAAAACCTGCCTCCAGAAGTTGTGAATGCTCCAACACTGGAAGTTTTTAAGAAGAGACTAGACAACTATTTGTCTGAAATGGTATAGGGTTTCCTATATAATACCACCATCATAATAATACCACCATCATAATGATCAGTCTTGCAATTCCTCCCAAACCAATGTAGCACATTCCATAGATTGTTGATGTTGCAGACGTGATTGAATATCATTTGTTCAACTCCATAAAACTTGTTTACTACTTCTGCAAGGATTTCCTTGTATGCAACTCCATCTATTACTGATTGCCTATAAAATTTGGATGATCAACTTATGTTCTCAAGAAGTTACTTTGTTAGCTGCTCTATTTCTATGCTTTCATTTTCTCTCTTAAGAGAAAACTAGTTTTTCTTGACGACAACCAATGTTTTCTCAAAAAGGATCTAGAGCTTTCTTCTTGCCTGAAAAAAACCTATTGTCTAGTTTATAAAAGATTCATTTGATATAAAATAAAGCAGCAAATTTTTAGAAGGTCATTGTCTTTCTGTCTCTGATAACTATTTTATGCATAATTAAATTATAGTGCAGATTATTGCTGGAATCATATTTTAACTATTTCAGGTACATTTAAACTGGTAGTTTTCACTGGATAAATAACAAAAAATATTTAATGGCATCTGGGGTTGGGGATTGTGCGTCAAAGGTGAAATAGCAATTGTGACCATATAATGACACCATCTTTTTGTCTATGCATACAAAGGTAGAAAAGTGCAGGGCTTCAACTGCACAGTTGTAATTGGTATCTTGACTTTTTTTGACTACCCACCTCTGCCACTGCCATTGACACCAGTGATAATATTGCATTTGTTTTGAAATATACTGGATGAGGTCTTTTAGGTATCCTCAATTTGATTTCTGTTAAGCTGTGTTTTCCTATGCTTATGGAACAAATATGTAATTTGGTATTTTGAATCTTGGCAGGTTGCTTGTCTCTGAGATCACCAGTTGGCTTTCTGCTGAAGTGAATGTTTTGAAACTAAAAGCACTCATTTTGGTAGCCATCATTTGATAGTCCACAACACCATATTTCACACTCCTAAACATTTGGTTGGTGTTAATAATTGTACACATTGATAGCAGAAAATACAAAGGATTGACAAGTTTTAGCAATAAAAGTCAAGGAGCACAGTGAGAAAAATGGGACTAAGATTAAATTAAATTAAAACTAATGACTACAGGTACAACAACCATGCTTAAAACTGACAATGAAGATATCAAAGTAGTAGATAGCTTCAGCTTTTTATGATCAGCCATTAATAATAAAGCAACAAGCTGCCAAGAAATATTCTACAAACTAGCACTTGGTAGAGCAGTCAGGAAGGCCTTGGAAAAGATATTCAGATGCTGTTAATTGTTTCTATACCTACAAAATCAGTGATATTCTTTGTGACATTCTATGGAATTAAAAGTTGGGCTTAAATGAAGCAAGATAGAAAGAGTATTAATGATTTTGAACTTTGTTGTTGAAGAAGATTTCTGAATATTATGTACAGCTCAGAAAACAAACTGATGGATCATAGAACAAATCAACTCAGAGTTCTCACTCAAAATACAAATGATCAGGGTCAAATGATCATACTTTGGACAATTATGTGAAGCCCTAGCTCTCTGAAGAAGCCTCTGAGGCAGAGAAAGGTGGAAGGAAAGAGAAGAAGAAGAGGACCAACAGTAAGATGGGTGGACTAAGTTACGCCAATGATGAATGAATGCACCAATGAAAGACCTGAAGGACTGAGTTAGAGTCAGAATGCGATGGAGAAAATCTGTGGTTACTGAAACTTGACACCAAACTTCATTCAGTTTGATACCAAACTTCTTCAGTTCACCATGTAATTGAGTTCACAAATTTGTCTTTAAGCAATGGAATGACAAGTCTCTCGTCAAGTGACAAATCCATTTTCATTATCCTTCAATATCCATAAATGTACAGTAGCTCCAAATAATACAGATTTTCAAAAATACTTTCACAAAAATACTATCATAAAGTCATATATATGAAGGGTAAATCATAGAAAAGATTTAACTAATCTTTATTCTTATTGCATTTGCAACCATAGCATGATTTACTTGTTCCTTTTCTATAAAAACACAACAGAATTAAGCCCGTTATTTTAAAAAGGTAAAGGTTTCCCTGTGCAGTTGTATCTGACTCTAGAGCACAGTCTCCATTTCTTGGCTGAGTGAGCCAGCATTGTCCAAAGACATTTTCCATCATCATGTGGTCAGCATGGCTATACGCCAAAGGTGGACAGAACATCGTTACCTTCCCACTGAAGTGGTACGTATTAATCTACTCACATTTGCATGTTTGTGAACTGCTAGGTAGGCAGAAGCTGGGGCAAGGAATGGGAGTTCTCAAATCTGGGCTGTCAGCTTTCCAGCCGACAAGCCCAGCCATCATGCCCTTCCCTCCTATTATTATATGACAAGCTTTATGCAATATCTGGTACCATAACCTCTTCCAATAAGTAGCAGCTTAAGATTCTACTCTCAGTTATATATCAAAAATACCCCTTGATGGTTCTAATCAGATATTTCCCGTTTTAACAACATAAATTGGTTCCTATTCTCCAAACATCCCATAAAACAAACAAAGCAAAGAATACTTGCAACTTTTCTCCAAATCAAATTTCCTGAATGGTTCACAGCAATAGAACTCACTGCTCTGATTTCTTAACAACATCATTCCCAGATGAGTCCTCTGAAATCATAGGGAATTTTCAGTTCTATTTTGATATACCAGCAAAACAAAAAGAACACCAAGGACTGCAGTAGGAACACATAGACACTAAACAGATTTTATGTTCCCCTTATATAAAATTGTACAAAGAACTTCATCTTGCTCTCCTCCCTCCTTTACCTACATATGCTCAACAAATTTGATTCAAAAGGGTATCAGGTTTCTTCATAAGATTGGGGTCAAAACTGAATGAGAAAAAAAATCTGACTCCCTATTTTTTCATTTGCTGAATGCCACCATTAGTAGAGCCATATATTCAGGTACTGTACTTTACACAAAAGAAAAACTGAGTTTGTTATAAGGCATATTATTTGGGCTGAAAAAATACATATTAATCCTGGATGGTGGCAAATAGGTACAAAAAAAATCTAATAAATGTTTGCTATTATTTACCTAGTGACATCTGCTTTTTGCAGGGGGAAACTCCTAATCCAGTTTAATAGAACAAATTTACATTCAGAACAGTCTTCCAAATATCAACTTTAACAATAAAAATATGAAAAACTACCCCCTCCATGATAAAATAAGCACTTACAAATTAATGAAGTTATTCTTTCATTCCAGAAGTGGGAAACCTCTGTCTTTCAAGATACCTCTGAATTATAGTTTCAGTATCCCATCTGTGTGGTCATCCTGGCAGTCTTCTAGAAGTTGTAGTTCAGAAAGATCAAGAAGGCCGTGTATTTTTTTTTACTCCTGCACTTATCCTCATTTATGATTGCATTTTTAGTTTATTGAATGTTCATACCTTGTCACCCGAATTTGTATGTAATTGATTCACACAGAATGAAAGTGAGAAATAATACATGCAATAATAATAGGGAAACTAGTATGGCCATTTTTGTACAAAGGAAAGAGTGACAGCTGTACAAAATGACTGGGAACATTGACTGAAATCACTGAGGGAACAGGGTGACCTGCATTTTCTACTGGAGCCATTTTCTCTTAGAGCACAAAGCTGGAATCCAGACTTCTGCTTTGTTATTAAAAAAAAGGAACCCATCTCATTAATCCTGTCATTTTAAATTGTTGTAATTATTTGGCATGGTGGAGTGGTGCTTATGTACATTATCCCTTATGAGAAAAATCATGTTTAGTTTGCTAATTACAGTTCTACCTTAGTGGGAAATGGGTTTATTTCCTTTCAAATCATACAGATACTAAGAGTAGTGTTGCAGCTAATGATACTATTTCAATGCTTGCTAACATCATAGTTGCTATGCTACAGCAATTTCCTTGTTCTCTTTCAGACAATTGGTTTAAATGCAAGGGAGAAAAAGCATAAATACCAAATTGTTTCCTGTTGATATTTACTTAGTCTTATAAACTACCTTTTCATAGATAAAAAGTGTTTTAGCCTTTTTAAATAAAGAATAAAGTGAAATCCATAAAGAAAGTTTTGATCCACTATTTGATGGCGCACGTATGTTCTGCAGGGAATTTAAAACTTAAAGCCAACTTTCAAAGATATTACTTTCCATAAGTGACAAGAAGAATTTCATTGTGAATCTGAGAATCCATTTATAGATTCAATTGTATACAATTAAGTTTATGGAGTCTGAAAATGACTACTTAACAGTTGTATAATTGTCCATTCAACTTGTTCTGCCAATTAGTTATTAACTAAAGTATACTCAGAGGAATACCTTAATACCTCAGACCAATCTGTAGGGTGATGTTTCATTTTGACTTATTGTGTTATGCATATAGGGTTTGTGACTAAGTATAAAAGGTGAACCCAACCAATTGTGACTTATTAAGTAACAAAATGATGACTTAATGTACTTTGTTGTTGCAGCCTGGTGTTCTCTGAATATATTGGACAATAACTCCCAACATCAACAGCCAGCATGGAAATGTTGGGATTTACAGTTCCCCATATCTGGAGGTCCTTAGATTGGGATAAGATGCTTTAGATCAGGGGTGTCAAAGTGCCGGCCCGTGGGCCGGTTTCATCATACCGGAGTCACGCCCACCCCATTGCCGGCAATGGCGAAAAAGCTCCGATATGTTGCGCGACGTCACATGACGTCGCGAGTTTGACATGTCTCCTTTAGATAATCTGTAACTGTGAGTGGATTTCAATTGCAATTTCATTCATGCTTTCTGAAATGATGTATATGACTCACTTTGAATAACAGATATTTTCTGTTTCCATGTGTAAACTATGATAATATTTTCTATATCACATAAGTTTTAGTTTATGCAAAATAAATGCTAGTATGTCAGCCTTTAATTGCTTCTATTCCACCACCACCCCACTAACATGCTGAAATGATGTTTTAAACTTGCAAGTTTGATATTCTGGCATTCCTTTGTAAAATGGTCTCTGACTTCATTTTGGAATTGTCTTAAGATTTGTTATTTATTATCTGCAATATTTATTTCTTCCCAGATCATTGAGGACCAGCAGTCACTGAGATAAATGTAGCTTTGCTGTCTCAATAACAAATACATTAAATGTGTGTTCAAACCCCATTTTACACATTTCAAATGTGCTTTCTCCATATTCCAGCAAAATATTTTTTTAAAATGCATGAGGGTGGTCAAACCCTGGAGCAGGACTAGTACAGGAAATGTGAGTTTACTATCTTGGATTTAAAATATAGCAATATCCCGAAGAAGGTCTAGGAACCAAAAAACTTTGATAGAGGTCCCAGGCCTTGTCCCATTTAAAGTTTATGGTGGCACTTTCATGCTCTTAGAATTGTATCACACAACATTATTTCATCTAATCTCCTGCTAAATAATAAAATCATGTTAAGTCACTACTCCCTAGAATGGAATAAAAATAATCTTTTTTCCCTTTTAGACCCAACAGTGGTCTAAAATATTTTAATAATCCTAAACCCAATCCTAAAATATTTTCCTTTTGATCCAAGTATGGGCATAGCGAGATGAGCACCTCAAGTGCTGCCCTTCAGTCTGTGAACCAGGAGAAAAGCATACCATCATAGTCTGCACCTCTCTCCTTGCTAACCCCTTTTCCATCACAGTACTCAGCCTGTTTCAAAAAGGGACACATTAATGTGGATTTTCCCACATTAATTTCCCTCCAGTGTCAGTATAACCTGCCTGTGTGAAGAACAGCCATTAGTTGTTCTTCATCTACAGTAGATCAGGGATGGGTGAGTTTAGCTGGGTGTTTAAAATGGCTGGATTAGCCACCAGCCAAGTGGGTCCCATGGATGGAGGTGTTGTGACAATGTTGTGAGGAGTGGGGAAGGGAATAGGGTGAATACTGCAGAGCCTCTGCGGTCGCTCTTAAGGGCAAACGATTGCCATGGTGCTGCAATAATCGTAATTTTGGGACTTGCTTGTAAGCACTAGGGGGCGTTGATCACGTAACTTTGAACGAGCATTAAATGAACATTACCTGTATACAATAAGTACAGAAGGACTACACTTTCCAAAAATGTTAAATTAATCCTACTTGCCCCCAAAATTATTATTCCTATTTTCAATATTCTGGGCTTCATTATCTCTAGTGTTGTTTGAAGAGCATACCTAATAAGATCTGGCAAGCAAAATGTCTTAAAAACAAGTACAGATTTTAAATCCGTGCCCCTCCTGGCTGGATCCGTGCCCCTCCTGGCTGGTACTGGCGGCTCGGGAGGGTACACGAGCCTGGCTCCAGGGAATTGTAAACGCTTCTTTGTGGGAGGGTGCCTTCCCCGCGGCCTTAAAGGAGGCGGTGGTGAGGCCCCTCCTTAAGAAGCCCTCCCTGGACCCAGATGTATTGGCTAACTATCGCCCGGTCTCCAACCTTCGCTNAGAAAAGGTTATAATCTTTTTTCAATGCCATTGTAACTTCAAACAGTCACTAAATGAACTGTTGTAAATTGAGGACTGCCTATGCTCTTCCCTCAGTTCTACTACACCTCTGTCCCTCCACTACTTTTCTCTACGTGTTCTACTTCTGGAGAAGGCTAACTCTTCTATTTGCTGTAAGCTCTATTAGTTGACCAAACAAACAAAGTACCTGCTTTCTCACTCCATTCTAACACCACCACAACATCACCACACCCGACTGCTTCTCTACTCAGTGTTTATAGTCACCAGTTGCTGGGTTAGCTAGGGAGAGATCTTAAAGAGACAGATACTAATAAAGGAGAATATTTGTAGCTCAGAGTTGGAATGAGAGGTCCTTGGTGCTTTCTGATCTTGGTTGCTCTCTTGCAGATGTTTCATTACTCAAACTGGCTAACATCATCAGTGCTAGTGATGGCACCAGACTAGCACCAGTGATGCTACCTAATTGGATAATGAAACATCTGCAAGAAAACAACCAAGCTCAGAGAGCACCAAGGATAAAGTACTTAGAAGCCCAGTGCTGGCCATTTTGTAGTGTGGGAAGTCAGCCCCCCTCAGAAGGAAATATTAAAAGGGCAGAAAAATATATTTCCTCAAAGGATCTTAAAGAGGCAGAAAAGCATGCCCAGTTTTCTTAATAGCCCCAAGTCTCCCTCCCCCAAGCAGAAACCAGCTCTGTAGAAATGCAGATGTAAATAATCCAGGAAGGTTGGAAGCCCCCAGCCTGAAGATTCAGAAGACAAAGACACCTAAAATCTACATACCCCACCCAAAGTCTAAGACAGGACATAATAGGATTAACTCACAGATGCCAAAGGGCACACCCAGACTCAGGTCAGAATACATGACACAGGAAATACAAAGCCTCAAACAGGAACAGGAAACAACTCCAAACAAAAGGCTCCAGGGGGTATAAAAACCCACTCCTTACATGTGCTCCCTCTCTTTTCTTCCAGAGCCACCTTTCTGTCTGGCTCTCCTCTTCAATAAACTGCAACCTTCTTTCTAAAGCAGTCGCCACATTGTTTATCCCCGGCTTGGACTGAACCTTGATGAAGACTTTTCCTTCAACAGTAGGCAAGTTATCCTCTTACCAATCACGAAGATTAAGCTATGCTGGAGAATTTTCCTGCTAATTGGCACGTGTCTTCCTGAAGCAGACCTGTACAATCTAAGTATGGCAAGACATTCTCATGTGCGTTTTTAATCATATGAGCATGTACACATGAATCCAGGAACAGACTCAGGCTCAACCCTTCCAAGACCGAGTGGCTGTGGCTGCCAGCGCCTCGGCATAGTCAGCTGACTCCATCGCTGACTATAGGGGGCGAAATTTTGGCTCCCTCGGAGAGGGTACGCAATCTGGGGGTCCTCCTGGACCCACGGCTGACACTGGAAGACCAGTTGTCAGCCGTGACCAGGGGGGCGTTTTATCAGGTACGCCTGATTTACCAGTTGCGGCCTTTTCTGGACCGGGACGCCTTGCGCACAGTCACCCATGCCCTCGTCACCTCCCGCCTGGACTACTGCAATGCTCTCTACATGGGGCTTCCCTTGAGGAGCACTCGGAGGCTCCAGCTAGTCCAGAATGCGGCCGCGCGGGCGGTGTTGGGAGGGACTCGTCGCTCCCATGTAACACCGTTGCTGCGCGAGCTGCACTGGCTGCCGATGGCTTTCTGGGTGCGCTTCAAGGTGTTGGTTATCACCTTCAAAGCGCTCCATGGCATCGGACCTGGATATCTCCGAGACCGCCTTCTGCCTCAGATTACCTCCCATCGGCCGGTACGCTCCCACAGAGTGGGTCTCCTCAGGGTGCCGTCAGCCAGACAGTGCCGGCTGGCGACCCCCAGGGGGAGGGCCTTCTCGTTGGGAGCTCCCACCCTCTGGAACGAACTACCCCCAGAGATCCGGGTGATCCCGGATCTCCCTTCCTTCCGCCGCGCCCTTAAGACATGGCTATTTCAACTAGCAGGACTGGCCTAAGGGGAAATTTTTAGTGGGGTTTTAAAAACAATTTTAAATTAACAAAGGCCAAATCTAATATCTCATTTTAATTATGTTTTTTAACGATAGTATTGGGGTATTTTTTGTATTCGTTTTTATCAGGCTGTCAGCCGCCCTGAGTCCGCAAGGAGAAGGGCGGGGTAAAAATTCAATTAAATAAAAAATAAATAAATAAATAAATAAATAAATCCCATACCGAGTGACAAACACAAACGGCAGGGTACAGTTTTGAATAGGATTTTAAAAGTTTGCTTATTTTTCTTTAAACAAACAAGCAAAAGCCTTAAGAGGAAAGCTTTCGCCACCGCATTTATCGTGTGTGCTATTTTATATAGGAATAGGAAATGAAATGGTGACTCCTAATCAGGTCCTTCAGGTGACTGTCTATATCTACAAATATACTTGGAGATAGGGAGAACGTGGATCTGTTTTGAGCAGATCCACTTCCATGTGTTAAAATGGCTGGATTTCCAGGCATGAGGGTGAGATTTGTCCATAGTGAGAACCAGCTGGTACTGCTGATTTTTCTTCATTTTTCCAATGAAAGATGTCTTTGCAACACGCAGTAGGGTTCCTCTTATTTAAAAAGTGCTCAGTAATAACTATCATCTACCAATCTGTCTGTCTAACACTCTTTCTCTCTCTCTATATATATATATATAGATGTTAGATAGATAGATAGATAGATAGATAGATAGATAGATAGATAGATAGATAGATAGATAGATAGATAGATAGATAGATAGATAGATAGATAGATAGATAGATAGGGATAGAGATAGAGATAGAGATAGAGATAGAGATAGAGATAGAGATAGAGATAGATAGAGATAGATAGATAGATAGATAGATAGATAGATAGATAGATAGATAGATAGATAGATGAGAGATAGAGAGATAGATACATAGATATATAGATATATAGATACATAGATATATATATATAGATATCTATTTCTATCTAAAGTCTATTTCATCTATATATGTTTATTTATCATCTATTTATCTACTGTATCTATCCATGCCTCATCTCTCTCTTTCTCCTTCCCTACTCCTCCCTCCATTTCCTTATGAAGACAAGAAGCATAGATACCTTTAGATTTATTTACGCAATATGCATGGCAGTCTGGGAACCCCTTTTTTGGGGGAAATAAATTTAAAATAAATGTGTTGAAGTATGACATTTGTTTTCTGGTTTTTCTCAGAAGAGAAAGAGTTAAAAAAAAGACCCATTTCTATGATGAGTCTTCCTTGGGAGCCCCAGGTGAGGCTTTTGACAATTGTGTTCCATGGTGCCTCGTGCTGAGAAATGAGTAGCTGTACTTTCACAATAGATCCTTAATTAAAATAATGTAGTAATGTTGGGCTGGCCATTCAACTGATTCAGCTTGCTCTAAAAAGGCCACATTATGCAGACTTTCTTATATTATCTTCTGTTGGCCTTGACATTTATCTAAAGTCTAATACGCTACATCGATTGCAATAGGCAACGAAATGCAGAAGCTAAAAACCAAAAATTCAGCTGTTCATTTCTGTTGCTTTTGGCTGGTCCCCATTTAATTAGACACTCCTGCTCCTCATTTGTGCTGAGGACCTGTTGGTGTTTTCAGTTGCTATGTGCTCTTCTTAGTGGCTGATGAAATTTGATTATTAAAAAAATAAAAACCCTCTTTGTGTTACAAGTCTGGTGCCTAAAAGGAAATATTCCCTTTCCTCATTCAGGGAAAATTTTCTTTAATTTTCAAGAGAAGGTTTCCTATAGAGTGCTTGGTTCAATGTATCTCCTGTATTCTCCATTTGAATATTGCCTTGATGAATAGAATAGAATAGAATAGAATAGAATAGAATAGAATAGAATAGAATAGAATAGAATAGAATAGAATAGAATAGAATAGAGCTGGAAGGGACTGGAGGTCTTCTGGTCCAGGGCTTTTCAACCTTTTCACCCATTGTACCACTTTTAGGATATGGCAACATCCGAGTACCACCAGTCGCCTAGCAAGGTGTCAAAAACTTGATGACCAAAAAAAAAAAAAGGGAAAAAGTGATAAAGTACAGGTAGTCCTCGACTTACAACAGTTCGCCTAGTGACTGTTCGAAGTTACAATGGCACTGAAAAAGTGCCCCCCCCAGCTATAGCCGAGCAAGACACCTGCCTGCCTGCCCGGCGGCGTTCTTCCTCCTGTCCGAGGTTTTCATTGTTGTGAGCATTTCTGTTGAGGATTGGCAGCAGGGGTGNCCGGGTGATCCCGGATCTCCCCTCCTTCCGCCGCGCCCTTAAGACATGGCTCTTCCAACAAGCGGGATTGGCCTAGGGGAATTTTTAGTGGGGTTTTAAGAGTAATTTTAATTGACATAGGCCACAGTAAATATTTCTTTTTAATTAGGTTTTAAACTGGGTATTTTTATTGTAGTATCTGTTTTACAAGGCTGTCAGCTGCCCTGAGTCCGTAAGGAGAAGGGCGGGATAAAAATTAAATAAATAAATAAATAAATAAATAAATAAATAAATAAATAAATAAACCTAGAATGAAACATCAAATGTAAACCCAAAAAATAAAAATAAAAATTTACCTATTCCTGGAAGTAAAGGATCAAAAGAGGTTATACATTCCAGCCAGCTGCTGCAGAGGCTCCCTGCCAGTAATCTCTTCTGGTGAAGCACACAGCTGTTCCAGAATGGCTTCAGTTGGACATATTCCAAAGCACAGTTGGTCAAATTCTATCTTAGGTGAAATCCAAGGTTTCATGTTCTCTATAAGACTTATTTTATCTTGATTGCAATCTAGTTTCCCCCGCCCCCTCCAAGCCTGGCCTTTGCACTGAGCATTCCAAAACAACACTGCTAACAATCTAAAACAGTGGTTCTCAACCTGTGGGTCGGGACCCCATTTGGGGTCGATCGACCATTTCATGGGGGTCGCCAAGCAAGGCTGTCCGCCATTTTTTTTGTCCACCATTTTTTTTGTCCGCCATTTTTTTCCCCTTTTCCGGCAGGTGCCTTACCTCCCTTGGGCTGGGCCAGCTGGTGGTCGGCCTGCTCCGTCTCTGCCGCTTGCCAGCTACGCCTCGGCCGGCGCAGGGGGCAGAACCACGCATGCGCGGCACTCCCGGGCAGGGAAAGTCCTCGACTTACGACCGGTTGGGTAGTCCTCGACTTACGACCGGTTTAGTCCTCGACTTACGACCGGTTTAGTTCTCGACTTACGACCGGTTTAGTCCTCGACTTATGACCGATTGGGGTCGCGGCATTAAAAAGGTTGAGAACCACTGATCTAAAAGATGAGATTTCATTAAAACCTCTCAAATACCTATAACAGAAAAGATAACATTAGAGTACCAGTTCCAGTAAACGATTCGAAGTTAGCTTAAATAGAAGGCAAGGCCATAATAAGGAGATCAAGCAATATTTCTAGAGTTGCTAGGCAGTCCTTTTTCCCAAATCCAGCTCTTCCTTATTCTCCTAAATCAACTGTAGAATTAAACTTCATAAAGCTTAGCTGGTACAAAATTTTCTCATAGTCCATTATATGCAGATTACATGACAGCCTCACATACAACATAAAATAATGCGTAACAGGATTATTTGATTTTATCTTATCTTATTTATATGTTCAGTTCATATAGTTTTTATTTTTTATGATTATAAGCTGCACAGAGTTACCTCAAGGTAAGATAGGCAGCCTATACATTTTATAAGCAAATAAATATTATTTGATTTCTTCTTCAAAATACAAATATCTTTCTTAGGATTCTTGTTCGGCAGGGCATAATGGGAATTGGAATATTTATATCTGTATTTTTCAGCCTCATCAACTTTAAGAAGTGTGGATTTCGGCTCTCAAAATTCTCTGGATGGTTGTTCTGGGAGTTGAAGTCCACACATCTTAAAGTTGCTGAAGTTGAGAAATGTTGCTGTATAGCAACATCTGAAGAGCCATAGATATCCTCCCACAACCAGCGCACTCTTATCTGCTCCAAAGGGCCTTTTCCTACTTAGATCTGTAGTAACCACAGCACAAACATACTGTGAAAATGCTACCCCCCACACCAATTCTTGATATTCTTTTATTTCATCGACAATCCATGAGTCAGGCATCTTTAAATTGCTCTTAGCTGTACCAGTTTTAAAGTAGTGTTTCCGCCTTAGTCTTATACTACTGGAAAATAGCTTCAACATATAAAAAAGATTTCAACATGTAAAAAAATCTGCTTGACTTTTCTTAGATGGAAGGCAACTCTAAAGATAATAGAGGTAGCATAAGATTAGCAGCGGGGACAGCAAATAGATTTTTTGGATAACTCAGCAATGGAGAAAAGCCATGAATGTCTGTGATATAACAGTATTGATTCCAGAATAAACATCCATATGATTGCATTGATTCTAGAATTGCATTAAATCTTGTTTTCTTGGTAAAAGCATCATTGGCACAATGGTTGTTTGTTTTTAGGCTGTCTTCAACCCAAGAGCATTTGCTACTCTTCAAAGCATTTCATGCAAGTAACAATTCAAGCATGTTGCCATAGCAGCAAAGCTCTTTTCTTTTCCAGTCTGATCAAGTTTGAGTATAAAATCACCTGATACTATTACAGCATCTACTAACCACCTAAATTACAAAGACAGGAACAGTAACTGTTCTACAAAAAAATACAAAATGACAGTATTATTGTATATTTTAACAATTTGCTTTTTCGATATGGGGGATAGTAAATGTATGGCTTTATAATTAGAGGAATTAAGATTGGCCACCTAGAATTTTGGAATCAAACAGAAATCCTAGGACCTGGTTAGAGAACTACTGCACAAATAGCAATATTTTCAGGATTTTCCTGCTTTGTCATCAGTGTTGTGCTGTTGTTAAGGTCATGCATGAATGTTGGGGGTGGGCTTGCATCGTGAGGTTGTTTTTGCCAGCCTCAGCCACCTTGACACTTACCCTGCAGACACTGCTATTTATGAATAATATTGAGCCACATGTTAATGACCTTTATTTTTCTTTGAAATGGAGATCCTTTCACTGGAATCCATACTTTTAAAAGTTTTGTTTTAGTATATATTGCAATATTTGTAGAATTCTGTTTCTTTCTAGCTGATTTATCTCTTCTGTACTTGCTGAGTTTGTTCACATGTCATGTTAAGCAAAATCAAACAAAACGTATTTGTAGTCCAATAGTATTAAGTACCTCGGGGGTGCAGATAACTAACAATCTGACTTGGTCTCTTCATACATTATCTTTAGTGAAGCGTGCAAACCAATGTTTGCATTTCTTGCTTTGGATGAAAACAGCACATCTTTCTTCTTCTGTCCTGGCCACTTTTTACAGAGGCATGTTTTAACAAACTGCATCACTGTTTGGTTTGGTGGCAGCAGTGCCTCAGATAGAAGGTCCACACAGAGAGTGGTAAGGACAGATGAGAAGATCATAGGAAGCTCACTTCCTGTTATTCAGGATGCTGCCTATAAGTGCTATGTGCTTAGAGTTCAAAGCATTGTTAGAGACCCCCCACACACCCACTTCACAGTCTGTTTCTGTAGCTCCCATCTGGGAGGAGGTTTTGAAGTGTATAGAGCACTACTAAATTCTGCAACAGCTTTGTTCCTTATGCCATCCATCTTGTAAATTCGCAGGATTCTTTTTTTTTTTCATCATGTATCTGCATACATTCGAATTAGACTGTCATGTTTTCTCTGTGTCATATATGTATGTGTATCTAGGTAAATGCGTAATGGTATTTTTTTTTAGAGCTGAATACAACAAAATTTCATTTTAATGTATGCTGATTAGTGTACAATTAATGTGACAATAAAGTTTTTATTCTATTCTAGTTGTAAAATTTGATTTATGATTTAGCATATTGAATAAATCCAATCATTTGGGATTTATTCAATAAACCAGTTAAGTATGACTTAAATATGAAATATGTGAAATATGTTGTAATTCTGGTGACATCGTGTTTAAGAAGAGTGTCTGTGCAAGTTGGTTGTGTGTATTGTTCTCTCATACTGGTATTATTGAAGGTTAAATCACTTAATGCTGGAGCTTCTACAATAGCACTTCTTAGGCTGTTATTGTGCCCTTAGATTGCCCTTGGTACCCACAAAGCTTCCTGATATTTAAATAAATATATATATATATATATCTTCTTTTAAGTGGAGAGGTGGCCTGTTCCAATGAAAAACACCAGCCTCCGACATCACCTACTTTTCAAGAAATAATTCTGGATCCCAACATGACATTCAAACCAGCTGGATGATTTCACCTCAGTACCTGGTTTCCATTACAAGTGTGCCAATGTGCCTTGAACCAGGATAAAGACCAGCAAAGTGGCGGCAACAGGAATTATATAGGTGCCTCATAATGATAAATATTTTCCAAGAAAATTATTTTGCAAACAAGTCTACTACATCAGGTGTCCAATTTTCCAAATATGCCCACCAGGCAAAAATAATAGAATCTCCTCTGAGGGCTAGTGAACCAGATATTATGCCTTGTATAGATAAATTACTGTTAAAAACTTTACAGTAGTCAAGTACAATCTTTATTACAGTCATAGACCAGCATAAATGATATTAAAGTATTTATCAGAATTGTTTTGTTGATCCTATGCTAACCCTAATTACACAACAATCATTCATTTAACAGAGCAGCACAGTGAAGCACACAGTCAACCAAATTTTAGTCCAGCAAGTTGTGTGACATTAGTTTAGAGCAGACTTCAATTGAAGTCCACGAGTCATAAAAGAGCCAAGGTTGACTACCCCTGGTTTAGAGTGCGCACAGATAGTAAATCAGTAGGAAAAATTAAACGTTTTATCTATGCTCAACTTAGGCCCTTTCAGGTTTATAAATCAGAGATTGGGATTTACAATACTCTGAGCCAAATCAAGCCAAGCTGCTGGTTTTTGCTCAGAAGCAAGAAAGAATTGCAATCAGGCGTCTCAGAGATCACTTCCCTCCGAAACCTGTATCTGAGCCCCAGAACCCAACCCCAGGAGGCAAGGGAAAGGGTAAGCAGGATGCTTACAGCTGCAACCGTCTTTGAGTTACAAATTGATGTACATCAGGCACCGGCGAGCTGGCAGGAGAGGCGCTTGTAACGTGGGACCGTCCACAGTCTTTCGCACTGCAAGCCCTGGTGACAATCTTTCAGTGTACTCAAGGCTCGGGTTTTTGCGAACGGCCAGTGACTACTGAGAGGATCTTCACACTCCGGGCTCAGCGCGCTTGTTAAATATGCTTGTGTAGAATTGCCCAAGAGCAAAAAGTGTGGCTGGGAACTCACCCTATGACGCGTTGGGGAGGCAAGCACTGCCCGAAGAAAGTCTACGGCATTCTCAAGCATAGCACATCTTCCATTAGTAATGGAAGGGAGCACAACCTCACCTCCGTGCCTTTCTCTCTCTGATTGAGTGGAGGTGATTTTGTGTATGTTGCGGGAGGGAGGGGGAGGGATTGCATGCTGACGCTCCACAGCCAAGCCCCGCCCCCCGACCCGCCCTGCCTTTTGTAAAGCCCTCCGCTCCAGGGTTTCGCCGGCTGTCTTTCTTCGCTGCGAATCTCGGCGGGGGCGCGCGTGCCCACATTCTCGGGGGACCCTCGCGTTGGCCTCTGAGCGCGTGCAGGACCTCGCGCGGCGCGCTGAGGAGGGAAGCGGCGGCGGAGGAGGCAGCGGGACCGCCCAATCGCTCATTTGAGCTCCTTGCTTCCAGTCCGTTGAGGAGGGCTCCTGCTGCTGCTGCAGTCCGATAGACTCGCTCTGCCTCCCTGAGCCCACGGCGGCCCCGCCACCATCGGCGAGCCCCGCGCTTGCTCCCGAAGGAAGCAACTCTGGCTTTGGGAGGACCTGCCCTGTGTGTCCCCCACACATATGCGGGCGAGGGCTCGGGTCTGGCAGCCGTAGCCACGGCGGGCATGAAATGTGCGCTCCTTGGGCTGGCCAAATCTCCCAGCAAGAAATGCTCCGGTGAATGGCCGAGGAACGATCGGGAGGAGGACGAACCTGTCGCAGGCGTCCGGAGCCCCAGCCGCTGCTTGCACACTATGCTACGGAAGGTAAGTCTTTCCCCTCTTCCCTGCCCTTAGCACCTGGAGAGGCGCCGATAGCCGGGCGGGTTTCCCCCGGACCGCGTTATCCCATCTTTTCCCCCCCACCTTACATCCACATTTGGTGGAGGGGGCTGTTCTTCCACCCCGTCCTTCCCAACCAAGGCAAAGAAGCAACGCGGGGAGAGGAGGCGCGTTTCACGACGGTTCCTTTGGAAAAGACTAAATATGTCAGAAGCCCCAAAGAAGGCGCGATCGCCATCCTATCCCCCATTTGAAACAGAGCCTTTTCGTCAGTCTCGTAGGATCTTGTTGAATGCATATTGGACGACTGTCTGCACAACCAGGTTGCCCCAGAACGAAAGCAACAAGCCACTGTTTCTCGTGGGAACAGACAACTCTGAGCGTCATCTTCCATCTATCCCCAGTCGTCTGCTTTCTTTTCCTATCGGGCATCAAAAATAACGTTTTCCAACTGAGGCTGGCATAAGCGGTGTGCCTAGTCTGCTGGCTATCTTTAGTGTGTTTAATTTGTGTCGACGAGAACCCCCTCCCCTCCAACTGGATCTCCCCTCTGTCATTTCTCCCCTCTGTCCCTGGTCTCTGCCCTCCATGGAAATTTTGTCCTGACCTGCCTGCCCCCTTTCTAAGTGGACCTTAACTAGGGAACTTCGTTTTGTTTGCTCTTTCAAAAGCTGGGGAGTGTTTGTTTTGTTTTAAGGTGTCCACTGGTGGAATAATAGTGAACCGTGTGGTGTTTCTTTTCTTTCTTAAGGAGTTCACTAATAGAATGGTGAAATTAAAAATGGCAAGTTTTCCTTTCCAGGCTAGTTGTATCGAAGGGTAATAAAATGACGCCTTCCTTCTTTCCTACCCACCCACCAAAGGATGCATCCAATGGGAAGGTGTTGAATATGAGAGAAACAGTGGATGCAACTCATAGAAAAGGTCTCAGTTGAAACCACATGTCTTTAAAGAAAGCAGCTGGGAATTTCTTTCCTAGGCAGGGGTGGGACTAGAACTGAATCAGGGAATTCAACACAGGTAGTGTACCTGGCCATCACTGGCCAGAATAGAGGAAGAGGCAGAAATCAGGATAAATTTTTTTTAAATGGACTTCATTTCCAGGAGTCAAGCAGTTTAAGGCAAGATATAAGGGTATATCTTGTTTAATGTGGGCTGGTAGATATTAGAAGGCACAAACAGCTTTATACCAGATCTGAGCCTCTCTCTTAGCCTGTTTTTGAGTATTTGCTACTTGTAAGGAATGGATCCACATTGTCTGGATTTAGCTGTTAGAACGTACTTCTTTCTAGATAATTGTCCACCTAGGCCAGCGGTTCTCAACCTATGGGTCGCGACCCCATTTGGGGTCGATCGACCATTTCACGGGGGTCGCCAAGCAAGGCTGTCCGCCATTTTTTTCCCTTTTCCGGCGGGTGCCTTACCTCCCTTGGGCTGGGCCAGCTGGTGGTCGGCCTGCTCCGTCTCTGCCGCTTGCCAGCTATGCCTTGGCCGGTGCAGGGGGCGGAACCACGCATGCGCGGCGCTCCCTGGCAGGGACAGTCCTCGACTTACGATCGGTTGGATAGTCCTCGACTTACGACCGGTTTAGTTCTCGACTTACGACCGGTTTAGTCCTCGACTTACGACCGGTTGGGGTCGCGGCATTAAAAAGGTTGAGAACCACTGACCTAGGCATTTAGTGGCTGCTTCAGCAAACAGCCCTCAAATGGCTTCTTTCTTTGGGCAAAGATTTAATGTCGATATTGCAAACTGTTCTGATTTTGTTTTTGTTTTTTTAAAGAATATTTGGATAGACATGTAGCTCCTTTCAGTATTTATGAGGAAGGCAAACTACAAAAAGTCAATACTAGCAGTAAGTTTTCAGACCAATTCCGCTCACCCTGCATGGGGACTATGCTTCAGTTCAGGATAATGCAAGGTTTTATTGAGGTGAACAGCACCAATTTTGTATGCCTGCTATGATCTATGGCCTGTGTACTAATGTGATTAAAACCCCAGCTTTAGTGCATCGAGTCTGAACTACTCCCTGTATGTGTGAGATATCAGTGGCTGTTTAAACAGAAGAAGTCATCTTGGGCTGTCTAGAATGGGTTCATATATGGAAATAATTCCAATAGGTGCTATAGGGCAACTTTGAACATGAGCCGCTGCTGTTTAAAACCCATAACCTTGTATTTATGCATTTATTCATATGCTGCCCAGAAACACACACACTGTTGGTGTACGATTTTTCAACTGATACTTCCTGATATCTCATATTTTTTCATTTACAGTATCCATAGGGGGATCTTCAATACAATATTACAGGTCAGGATTCCAGTTTTCAGGTTGTTTCCTCACCTCTTGCTATAAATGCCCAACAGCTATTCAGTATTCTGTGGCTAGTAAATATGGCCTGTTCTTAGTGGATTATTTGGGGATTGACTGATCACCTCCCTCCACTCCTGGTTTCTCATTCTCCTGCAAATCTCAAAGTCCTACAGAGCACATGTATACCTCCCTCTTGGTTTTGAGTGGCCCCATTTTGGACACAACCCTGTTATCTCTTAGTAGCAATGTTTATACAATTTCCTGAGTATTAACATTTTTTTGGCAAAATGATTGTATTAAAATTGTTTCAGCTATTCTAAGCTGTTTGCATATAAATGAGGCAAAATATGGCTTTGCTGTAATGTTGAGGTCTTCCCTGTGGAGCTGAGACATTCAAGAAAAAGAGGCAAACATTTTTGTTCTGTGATGTTCAGATATCTTGAGATAAAAGCTGTGCTGTTTTTCATGCTGCTGCGTATGCATTTTAAAAAAATGAAATGCATGTAATGAACATAGGAAAGATCCACAAATTGTTTAAGTTTCCAGAATCAGCTTGAAAATCTGAATCTATTAATCTCAATGGCGGTTTATATTCTGGTTATTGCATGGATATTTCAATTTATTTTTCTTCATCTTGAAACTTGAAGAAAGCTACTCAGGATAATACGATATGAACATGTTCTTTAAATTATGCTTAAATCTATGTAGGGTTTCTCTGGCAGCAATTCAGATGTTATTTGCAATTATCTTCTTTGTTTTTCCTCTGTCTTTTCAGTGTAGCCTGTAGCCCTGCTATGCCCTGGAAGTTTTCCATCTAAGTACTAATAAGGCCCAACACTACTTAGTTTTGAAACCCAGATAATCATAATTACTCCCATAATTGAACATTGTCACCCTGTTTTGCCTCCTCTCTGTTCCTTGTTCTTTTCCAGCTCTACCAGGTTTAGAGAACCACACAGATTTCATATGCAACAATTCACAAAATGATAAAAAACAACTTGAATAGGCCTTCTTATTCAGGTTGAAGTCTTAAAAGATTCACAACCTTAATGATCTGAAGTGATAATGTGCAGTATTTTTTCAAAGGAAGAAATGTGAGATGAGACCTATTAATCTGCCAGAAAAATCATGTAAGGAATTAGAGATAAACTTTAGCTACAGAGTAGCACACAAATAGTTGATATGTTAGCATTTTGTTGAGAAAATTGATATAGAGAAATACTCAAATATTTTATAATCATAGCAGCAATTGTATATATGTGGTCACACTTATTACTATATGTTCTATATTACCACTTCTATCTGAAAAAACTGAAATCTTTAGAAGTTATTTTTCATGGGCACAGCATCAAGCTATTGCTAAAAAAGTCTACAATCCAGTTTAAGATTACAGCTAAGACATAAAGCCTAATAACATGACTGGCCTATAACATTTACATCAATAATTATAACCTATGTCTAAATAACAATTCAATTTGCATAAAGAATTTATGGCAAAGAAATAGAAATAGAAAAGAAATAGTGCATTTTAAAATGTTGATAAATCACTTTTGAGATGCAATTCTATTTACTTTTAAAGGAATATATAAATGAAAGTTCAGAGAGACTTACTCACAAGTAAGTATATACATGGTTCAAGATTTCTAACTATAATAATTTATTAGAACGGATACAAATTTTGTAGCATCTTAAACATGGATATTTATTGTAGCAGATTCTTGGGGAATTGTAATAATCTTTAAAAAATGTATAGAATTACAGGATAAATGACAACTGTAGCCGATGATGATACAAATATATAGATACTATATAGAATATATCTAAAGTCAGGTCCTATAGATTTTTTTATTAAATTTCATTAAATATTTGATTTGGTTGCCATTTCTTCTAAAGACTTCCTTTACTACTTTGATGCATGGCATTCTTAAGTATAAAAATATTGTCTCTGAAAGGAGGTATTAATAAGACATATTTTGACTGGGTAATGAGATGTGACTTTTGGTACTTCCTCTCTCTCTCTCTCTCTGTGTGTGTGTGTGTGTGTGTATGCATGTGTGTGTATATATCTATATATAGATAGTCCTTGACCATGTGATCGCTTAACTTATGATGCCCCCATCCCTATTCTTCGCAATGTGATCATTAAATAAACATGTAAATAATTAAGCAGAATATGGAATTATTAAGGAGCCCCAGGAAGGCCCTGGGAGGCCTAGTACAAACACTGCTCTGGGCCTCCCAAAGACTCATCCAACCCGAGATAACTTGCCTCTTGGTGTCCCTGCAGACCTTTCCTACTTCCACCTCATTGGGCCCCATACCCTCCTCCTTACTCCATGTGACATGATCCTGGAACTGGCCACCCTTTTCAGGATGGCCGCATTGAATTGTGGGCACTCCAAAAATGGTGGCTGCTTCTGGGATTGTACTATGTGACCCAGGAATGGAGCAGCTTGCTCTGCTTCCTTAACATGAGCTCTGGACCGCTGCACAACTTTCTAGAGCTTGTGTTTGGTTAGATCCTAGAAATGGTGGACATCAAAGCACAGGCCCAGGAATAGAACGGCCTGCTCTCCTTCTCTAACCTGAGCTCCAGAGCTCTTCACAAGGTAAATAAGGAGGATGTGGGTCTTGGTGGGTTGGGAAGCAGGCCCAAGCCCTGCAGGTACCCGGGGGTGGGGAGAGATAGGCGGGAAGGGAGGTCACTGCAGAATCCCTGTGGTTGGTCAGAAAGAAAAATGACTGCAGGAGCCCTGCAGTAGTATATTTCAGAACTGGGTCTTAAGTTGCCTTTGAGGAATCCCTTGTAACTTTGGCAACCCAGTTGTAAACCTATATATAGATATATCTTGCAATTCTGATGTTATACTAGCACTGGACAGTCAAAATTATAGAAGTTTAAATGAAGATTATTCTGTATAATATAAACATTTTAAAAAGCATGGAAAACTGTTGTGATATGAATCCTGATATAGAAAAGTTGTCAGTTTTATGTTGGGAATCAACTATGTTTCATTTTTGTCCAACCACATTATTTTAAAATTTGCTTAAAAAGTAAATCGTGTCTCCTCATAAGCCATTTTGGAATCAGCATATTTAAGACCCTTTATAAATTAGAGTTTATTAGTGTTCAGTTCTGTTAGCATTTTATTTTATTTTTTTATTTTAGTTTCTAGGACAGTGATGGCGAACCTTCGTCCTAGGGAGACCACTGTGCCTCAGATAGACGGTGTGGAGTCCCTCCTTGTGAAATGGGGGCAAGGGGTTCAAGTGGGCTTGTTGATTATATACCTGGCTCCCTGCTATGTATCAACGGCCCTGCCTGAGCTGGCTGACGTGATAGCCGGGGTGGCGGTTGGAACCCCCAGACTTATGGTCTTGGGGGATTTC